>NC_142632.1:767500-825000 GCF_059453375.1 Lepisosteus platostomus | reverse complement strand
ATTACTTTGACTCATCTTTTTACGCTCAGTGCTGGATTGCTCAAACTCCAGCTAGGGTTAGGGTTAGCATTCCCATGCTACTTAGACACTTTGTTTACGCTCAGTGCTTGATTTTGGGAACTTCAGGACGAGTGGGAATTTTCTCCTATCTGTCAATTCTGTTTTGTTTTGAAGACTCTTGGCTGCCTATGTTGTACAGTGCAGCGTGAAGGAAACATTTTCCAAAACTGTGTCAGCTCAAAAGTTGTAAGAAAACCTCTCCAGCTGCTTTAACTCTCTTGATTTTTGTCATTTAACGTGACACTCGATGTATAACTGGAGCCTCACATATGCAAATGGTGAGGCTCCAGTTCGACACCCAGTTCGACACCACTTTACAGTATATGACAAAAGCATGGCAGACTGTGCCGGACCGGCAGATAACTTCTGCTTATTTTTACCATATTAAACATTGGAAATCCTCCCACTTGCATTTGTGACACTTGATTTTGGCTCCACCTAAGACACTCTTAAATCATCAAACACTTTTCTCTTCTCCCGCAACACTCTTGTCTGTCGGCACTATGTGGCAGCGTTGCATGACAACCCATCTCACCACGGAAAGGAACCTAACAGCTTTGGTAAGAGGGGAGAAAAGGACCTGGCCGTACGGGGCTCGAACCCATGACCTTGGCGTTATTAGCAACACACTCTAACCAACTGAGCTAACCAGCCTCACGACAATGGTCCTCTCTGTGCTGACACTGCTCATGATGTTTCCCGAGCCGAAACACTGCGTTTTTCCAAGCAATTTGACAAAGCCCGCCCACTGAAAACTGCAGCAGATCGTGTAAAGACGTTCAACTTTGTAACTACTGCACGCACAGGAAGCAGAATAAATTCCTCTTTTCAAACTGTCAAAGGTTTGCTTTGCGAACGCTGCAGGACATCGCACAATCTCTTTTGAACGGGGACAAACGATTTCTTATGGGGCGCAGTAAGTACAGACGATTAAAAAGCTCCACTCATGCCGACGATGCAGCATGAAGAAGCGCAACCTAACATTTGACAGACAAAGGCCGGGCGCCGCTACGAGCAATATGAAATCAAACTGACAGCACACGGCGTTTCGCGCTGACTCAAAAGTGACCTCGACAGACGCTGTTCTCTGCATAACGCTGAAAGAGCTAAAGAGCGTTTCTGTTGAGACGTAACAAGCTCGTTTCTTTCTACCATGATGTCACCATGACCAAATCTGTCTTTAAACACCTTGCTCAGTCTCTGACGAGACTGTCAAAAATTGCTTTCGCCGATTGTATTGCAAACCGGCGGAAGCGGGGTATTGGGAAAAGTTTTCAACTAGCAATAATCGCGCCTCGGCTAAACCTCACAGGCTACGATACTGCCACTGCGCAAAGCTGATGGTTGCCAGGCAACCGCGGGGATCCTATGGAAATCGTTATCGATCGTCTCATGGCATGTCGTTGCTGTAACGCTTCATATTTGTCCTCTTCTTCATCTAGCTTGAGGTTTTGAAGAATTTCATGACAGACAAGGGCTCCGTCGGGAACAAAGGGCGTTGTGAGAAAACCGTTGCTTATTTTCAGCAGCAGAAATACAACCCTTTAAATACAAGATGACAGAACAATGACGAAGGGCATGCCGGGAGGAACTCATGCACTACAGAGGAAAGGGGGCGGGCACGTACAGTTCACATTCAAGCCACAAGTACTCTTCTCCGATGTTGCACAAACAAATCCTAACGTCTTGAAAGCATTGCAGCATGTTTGTGTCCCACTTCCCGTGGCTGCAGGACGACTGACACGAACGGACAAACACAATCTGTGGCGTTTAGCGTGACATAGTCTTGCAGGCATCGTGCTGTCTCACTGCAATACTATACCGCTGGAGGAAACAGTCCATCTGGCCATGAAACTCATTTAAACGTCTAGCTACAGCAACTAACTATATCATGATTTATTCAGGATGTGTGGAATCAGCACGTCCCGGAGACAGCTTCCGAAATCGTGAGCATTCTCTGGTGGTAGGGGCGTTCAAGATGGCGCTCAGGTGGGAGGTAAAGTTTAGTGGTTGAGGAGTTTTTTTGAGTTTTTCATGACCTGAATGTTAATTTTTGCTTTTTTTGACTACAGAAAAATAAAGACTTAACACTAGTTGTTTAAACTTCAGTTATAATTGAAAGAAAAAAAAACGATTTTTTTTAGGTTTAAGAATTTCGATATGAGTAACACTGGGAAAAGAAAAGAGAGTGCTGGGTCCTCGAAGGAGAAATCTAAGATACCTCAATCGTATATGTATAGCACTACAAGAAAATCGATGGAACTACAGGGAAAAGTGAAGCAGCTGGAGGGGACGTGGAAAGAGTGCTGGAGATGCGCTCGTACGGTAGAGCCGGAGTCCCTGCCCAGCACACCTGTGAAAACCCCGGCGGCCAAGAGAGGAAGGGGTGACCTGACGCTGGAGGAGCTCCAAACCAACATCTTTAACATGATGGGTGAGCTGAAGGAAATGATTCGATTTAATACAGTCGCAATCGAAAGTCTTAAAAAGTCCATGGACTGTGTGTTTAAAGAGGTTGAAGACTTAAAGAGTGAAGTAAAAGTTCTTAAACAAGTAAATACCGAACAAGAAAAGCATATTAAAGAACTTGAATTGAAAGTGAACGATGTAGAAAGATTCTGTCGACGATGGAATTTAAAATTATTTGGAGTTAAAGAGGAACGTGATAAGGACCTTGTTGCAACAGTGAAGGGTATCTGTAAAAGGACCCTGCCGGACCAGGAGGACGTAATATCGGCCATTGACTTTGTTCACAGGCTCGGGAGAGCGAACATGTCTGGGCAAGTGCGCCCCAGATCGATTATAATACAGTTCACCAAGAGGATGGCGAGGGACATGCTGTGGCGAGCGGCGAGGGGGAATGAGTATTTGAATGGGAACAAACTGAGGTTTGCAGAGGAACTGTCTGCCGCGGGCAGGAGCACCAGGAACCAGCTGTGGCCCCAGGTTGAAGCTGCCAGAAGAGAGGGGAGGAGAGCCTACTTTGTGGGAGCGAGGGCCTTTGTGGACGGGAAGGAGATTTGCTCCCAGTGACTGCTCAGTTAATGATTATGTTTGGTTTTATTTGTTATACCAGTATATACTAGTGTTTCTTTAGTGTTAGTTTGGAATGGTGTAGTTAAGTGTTAAGGACTGTTATAGTTCTGGTTCTTTGAAAAACTCAATAGTTTAGACAGTCTTAGAGTTAGTTATTTGCTTTTGTGTATGTCTTTTTCATGAATGCCAGAGGTACTCGAAATGTTGTTAAAAGAAAAACGTTTTTTTTGTTTTGTAAAAAACTGTGCTGAGTTTTATTTTTTTACAGGAAACGCATGCATGTTGAAACTAAAGTTTATAATTGAGAAATATTAAAGCAAGGAAAATATGATACGTGTAAAATATACAATTTGATCACATAATTACTTAATTACCTCTGGTAGTTAAATGTTTTTTTTCTGCTGCGTTTTTTTTCTCTTGTACATGACTCTGATCCTCTTGTTGTATTTGTATTTGTAAATTCTACATGTTTAATAAAAATAAAAAAAAGCATTATAATCAAGTGCAGGAGCTGAGGGCTTTTGTTTTGTTTCGTTTTCCATGGCGTTCGTAAGCACGCAAATCAAAGGCAATTCTTGCGTCTAACACGAATGTAAATGCTTTTGAAAGTGCAGTGCAGGGAATGCGCCCTGCCCTACAAATAAAACAGGTCTACGGATCTGAAACCTGCTCCACGGAAAACAGTTCTGTTGCGCTTTTGATCAAAGGGAGATTCTCTGTTCTTACTTTTTGATGACATAACACCCAAAGGGGCTTCTTTGGAGCTGGATTCCAACCAACATCCTAAAGTTTCTTGGCGGTATACTTTACAGTCCTCTGTTCGGTCGACAAGGAACAGAAGGGGGCAGCTTTCCTCAACATACAGCGCAATGTACTGTAGTGTTCCCCTTCATTGAATTCGCAGTTCTGCATCAGACCTCTAACTCGTTTCCTTAGCTTGGATTTAAGCCACGAAGCAGGCTTCTACTGTATAAACGTCTAGAGGAATCACAAACTATTTGAGAGGCCATCATCCCAGGGGGAACTGACAAAGTCTATCCCTAAACACCTAGCGCAGTCTCTCGAGAGACTGTCAAAAATCGCTTTCTCCGTTTGTGCTGCAAGTAAGTGAAAACGCGGTCTCAACCCAGAGCCACTTGGCAGCAGCGGCACGTAAATACTGTTACTGCCACTGCTCGATACCGACGTTAGCCTACTATACCATGTTCAGCCACCGCTAGAAAATGTAAGGCTCTAGTACTGGAGCAAACAAAGGGAGGGCCAACGTCGAACGGGCACACGTAGAGAGCAACGAAGATGGGACTCAAACCCATGCATGCAGAGCACAATGGATTAGCAGTCCATCACCTTAACCACTCAGCCACCTCGTCGACAAAACTGGGCTGTCCAGACATGGGTTGGCGCGCTCCAGATGATCTTTTTCTTTTTTTTCTCTCGTACTCGAGGGTCCTTTTCCTGTTCCACATGCGATTTCAACATTTTCCTTGGGAGATGTCAAGCCAGCAAGCCACTGCTGTGGTTCAGTGGCCAGTGTGGAGTTCAGTGGCCCTGTTGTACACAGAAAGCACATTGAGCTTCTTGGACATGAAAAGTTCCAGATAAAAGCCATTTGTCATCCTTTCTCTTGGTGTCGATGTTGCTATTGTATGTAAAGGTGGCAACTTGCTCAGCGAGCAGGCGGAGCACACACCGAATGCAGATGTGTCTGAGTGGTGTGTCCAAGTGGCTGCAAAAGGACAATACTCCTGGGGCGCCGTGGCTTAAAGCGTTGGTTATAGCGCTTGTCTCTTAAACAGGAGATCCTGGGTCCGAATCCCAGTGGTGCCTTCTTTGTTCTGTCTTCTCGAACAGAACTGGTCCTTACAGACAACCGCCTACGGCTAGACTTAATTAGATGCAAGTATTCATTTCCTGTCTTTAACGCGACTTGTTTTTCTTAAAATGGATGGAACTTGCAAAACATGAAATACAAACATTGCTAATCAGCGCTAGCGGCTGGCAAAAAAAAAGAAGTCAGCAATGTTTTTTTTCTTTAACCTTAACCCTGCTAATGGAGAAGAGTTAAACGACCGAGTCTATGCAGCTTAAACGGTGCTCACGTCGGGTTCTTAGCTGAAACGGTGGTAAATCACGCTCACCGCAGTCCTTAATCTTTTAAAAGGATACAAAATTGAACCTAGTCGCCACATCACATACATCCTGTTCAACGATAAAAAGGTGACATCTATCCTCGATCCAGAGTAAATCTCACGTTGAGGGCATATTTTTTTCCACTTTACCATGAGTCGGGCTCAGCTGCACAGAGGCGAGAGCAGAGCAATGAGGTCACGGGGACAGGGGAGTCACACGCAGGCGGTTTAAACACGCGGAAGAAAACTGAGGGATCCACAGTATGTGGACCCTCCGTGCGCCATCAGTCCGCACTCCGGACTCTGAATCCTGCCATCCGAGTTAAGATCTCGGCGGAACCTGAGGCGCAGTTCCTTCTTAAAACGTAATCTGGTGAGCATTTCTAGAATCGTACTTGTATAGATGCAGCCCTTAATGTGTTGCTAGGTTAAAATTGATGACTTCTTGAACTTCAGTAGGCAACTGCCCTCTTGATTTCGGATTTAATTTCTTTATTACAGGGGCGCTTTTATGAAGACAGAGTCATGTTCAGGTACTTTGCTTGATGGAGGAAGCATATTTCGGACTCTGTGATCTGCTCACCTGGAAAGGTCTGCTGTACTACTACAAGAGAGAAGTAGAGTCTGGAAGAATGGACAATTTTATGATGCTTTGGAAGATAATGTTTTTTTTTCTTTGAAATCGAAATGAATCAGAATATCAGTGCAAAAGACAAACTCTTGGTTTGGTTTAAAGAGATATGGTTTTAAAACAGACAAAATGTAGAAAACAGGTGTTTCTCACTTTTGGAAAAGAATGGACCGGGGGTAATATTTTACTAGTTGCAGTGCTGATCTCACTGGGTTACAGTCCTGCAGTGTCACACTGGATAACGTGTCTGACTACGGATCAGAAGATTGTAGGTTCGACTCCTGCCTGGCTCGGGTCGTTTTTAAACGCATCGGGCTACTCCCTAAGTAGTCTGTGCTACTTACTGCATTGTAATCGTACCCAGTAAGAGATTTCCTTCATGTAAATGAACTGCACCTAACAGCTTTAGAAAAACACCTGGGCTCAGTATGGTGTTGAGAGCTTAGTGTTGCTGTTCTAATTAGCACGCACTGCATCGCCTATGAGCCCGAACTTTTCAATTATTCCGATCAGTAAGTCAAAACGTAGTCCACATGAACGGTAGAAATATTCTCTTGTCTGTCTCTTGTTTGTATAGAACTGAATGTCCCTGACAATGTACTGTTAGTTTTAATTGAAGAACGGCATTTGTGTTCAAATATACCAGACAAGTTTATGTAACTGCTCATGCGACACTCAGATGTAATTAGTCAAGAAATAAAGTCGAGCAACAGCTGCGGGTTTGATTCTGAACGTATGAGATTGCAGCGCCTTTTACTTCCATTGACAAATGATAGAGATTCGAAGAGAGATCCTTCAGACCAGCAAGCAAACCCACGGATATTTCGGTTTTCTATCTAGGCAACGTTGGTGTCTGCAATAGCATACATGAAAGCGTGATGCAGGGTGAGCGCCCCCCCACCGGCACCATTAACACCACTTCCAGCTGGAAACTTTGTTTTTCCCTGTAGCTCACCCTCATCCGGGTACCGACCTGGCTAACAAATGCTTTGCTTCAGTGGGTTTTCAGTTGCGAGTTGCAAGGGGATGCAAGTGATGGAGCCGCTCGCTGCAAGAGCCACTGCTTTGGCTGGGAATCGAACCAGAGCCTCCCACATGGTAAGCGAGAATTTTACCACTGAACCACCAATGCTCAGTACCCAGGCCTTCAAAAAAGACGCTTTTTTGGTGCTCTGTAAAAAAAGCGTCGACATTACCTCTTTCAAAAGGCTTCACTTTCCTAGTCACATTCCAAGGCTCATTGAACCCGGGCTGTTTCCTCCAGCGGTATAGTATTGCAGTTAGACAGCACGATGCCTGCAAGACGCTCTGATGTCACGCTCTGACGAGACTGTCAAAAATTGCTTTCGCCGATTGTATTGCAAACCGGCGGAAGCGGGGTATTGGGAAAAGTTTTCAACTAGCAATAATCGCGCCTCGGCTAAACCTCACAGGCTACGATACTGCCACTGCGCAAAGCTGACGGTTGCCAGGCAACCGCGGGGATCCTATGGAAATCGTTATCGATCGTCTCATGGCATGTCGTTGCGGTAACGCTTCATAGTTGTCGTCTTCTTCTTCTTCTAGCTTGAGGTTTTGAAGAATTTCATGACAGACAAGGGCTCCGTTGGGAACAAAGGGCGTTGTGAGAAAACCGTTGCTTATTTTCAGCAGCAGAAATACAACCCTTTAAATACAAGATGACAGAATAATGACGAAGGGCATGCCGGGAGGAACTCATGCACTACAGAGGAAAGGGGGCGGGCACGTACAGTTCACATTCAAGCCACAAGTACTCTTCTCCGATGTTGCACAAACAAATCCTAACGTCCTGAAAGCATTGCAGCATGTTTGTGTCCCACTTCCCGTGGCTGCAGGACGACTGACACGAAGGGACAAACACAATCTGTGGCGTTTAGCGTGACATAGTCTTGCAGGCATCGTGCTGTCTCACTGCAATACTATACCGCTGGAGGAAACAGCCCGGGTTCGATGAGCATTGGAATGTGACTAGGAAAGTGAAGCCTTTTGAAAGAGGTAAAGCACTGCACAACGGAACTGAAGGAGAATCTTACAGGGGATTCTGAGCGGTGTCTGCATACACGCAGTCCGATACGGGTGCTGAAAGCTTGAGCTACTCTCAATGTCATGCTGCCTTTCCTCGGAGTAAATCTGTTACATTGAAAGAATGCTTCTGGCAGGTTCAAAAAGGGACCCTTGTTAATTTGAGAAATCAATGATTTCGAATGAATTCTGTATGCGTTAAAAGACAGCTATACACAGATAACATGCAGGACACTTCTCATGATGTTTCCCGAGCCGAAACACAGTGCGTTTTTCCAAGCCATCTGACAAAGCCCGCCCACTGAAAACTGCAGCAGATCGTGTAAAGACGTTCAACTTTGAAACTACTGCACGCACAGGAAGCAGAATAAATTCCTCTTTTCAAACTGTCAAAGGTTTGCTTTGCGAACGCTGCAGGACATCGCACAATCTCTTTTGAACGGGGACAAACGATTTCTTATGGGGCGCAGTAAGTACAGACGTTTAAAAAGCTCCACTCATGCCGACGATGCAGCATGAAGAAGCGCAACCTAACGTTTGACAGACAAAAGCCGGGCGCCGCTACGAGCAATATGAAATCAAACTGACAGCACACGGCGTTTCGCGCTGACTCAAAAGTGATCTCGACAGACGCTGTTCTCTGCATAACGCTGAAAGAGCTAAAGAGCGTTTCTGTTGAGACGTAACAAGCTTGTTTCTTTCTACCATGATGTTACCATGACAAAATCTGTCTTTAAACACCTTGCTCAGTCTCTGACGAGACTGTCAAAAATTGCTTTCGCCGATTGTATTGCAAACCGGCGGAAGCGGGGTATTGGGAAAAGTTTTCAACTAGCAATAATCGCGCCTCGGCTAAACCTCACAGGCTACGATACTGCCACTGCGCAAAGCTGACGGTTGCCAGGCAACCGCGGGGATCCTATGGAAATCGTTGTCAATCGTCTCATGGCATGTCGTTGCTGTAACGCTTCATATTTGCGGCCGGACACTTCCCGCCTCCCAAAGAAAAGAGCGCCAATCAGACAGGCGGAGACCGAGGACTCGCAGAGCAAACGGCCACAGTCGCAGTAATAAGAGCGATTGTGAGCGGTTTTGTTTTCTCTCTTTGACCAGCCCAGCTGCGCCCCACCCGAAGGCAGGGAAGCACAAAAATTGTATGGAACTCATTCATGCTCCTCTCCATGGAAATCTTTAGTAAAAGGCAAAAGATTTGTACGAGATGAAGAGAAACCAGAGTGCGTGGCTGGACAGCTGCAGGAGCCCAGGCCGCCTTCAAGGCCTCTGCCCTGCCGGTCGTGGTTGGTAATGCACCTGGCCTTACAAACGAGCCAGTGGGGCCCGTTCAGCTCCGGGCTCATCGCCTGCGGCTCTCGGCTTACCTGGCAGGGGAGATACCTTGATCAGCCTGTAGTTGGAGTAGTTGGATTGTTTTCTTGTTTTGTGGAAGCAGTGTTTGTTTTGCAGTTTGAGATGGCAACCTTTGGATCCCGCAAGAATGCTGTACGTTTTGAGCTTTTGGGTGACCTCTTCATGGATCGTATGCAGTTCAGCAGAAAAGTGTTACAGAAGGAACTTGGCTTTGAACCTCGGCACTTGGATTTCATCTTCGCTCTCCCAGGTCAGAAAGCATTTGAGGTTGTTTTTGCTACCTATTCTCTGTTTGAACAATGTGTGGATGTGTTTGAGGCAAAAAGAGGGAAAGTTCCTGCCCTTGAGAAGATCATCTTGCAGCCTCTGACACGGAGAGAGAGGAAAACGGTGCATGTTGTTATGTTCTCGGAACTGGCAAAGACGGAGGACATTCACACCTGGCTTAAGCAGTACTGCACCATCCACCATGGAACTGAGGTTAGAGATGTTGACGGTATAAAAACAGGAGCAAGGAAATTCGAGGTTTGCTTGCTACCGGACAATGTAAATGGAGGCTTAAGGCACCTGCCCTCTACAATCCGGCTGGGCGCCTGCAATGGCTATGTTTTTTATGTGGGACAACCAAAGGTGTGTCGGCGCTGTGGTGCTGTGGGACACCTGGCATCGTCCTGCACTGTGAAATGCTGCAAGACCTGTGGCAAACAGGGACATTTAGCCTCTGACTGTTCAATGCTGCCAAA
The DNA here is from genome assembly GCF_059453375.1 of Lepisosteus platostomus. NCBI lineage: Eukaryota > Metazoa > Chordata > Actinopteri > Semionotiformes > Lepisosteidae > Lepisosteus > Lepisosteus platostomus. The sequence continues at coordinate 814,990 of NC_142632.1, read as the reverse complement.
GTGCAATTTATGTGGCTCGGAAGGACACGTTTTTAAGAACTGCCCTCACGCCTACGCCAATAAACTCAAAATGAGAAAGGATGAGGCAGTGCTTGTTTCAGCCAAACCGGCCCGAAAAGCCAAAGCAAACAACAAGTCAAACAAAGAACCCTTGTTGGACAAAGAGTCTCAGCCTCCAGCCAGGATCAGTCCTGCTGTGGCTCTGGGGCCGGTGGAAGAGAAATCCACTACGCCCCCACAACCGCAGACTGCACCAGACAAGCACGAGGGTTTGAAAACCCCCGAGAACAGCGAGGACCCCTCCCCCATTCCTGCTCCTCAGAACGAGGGCCAGTGTGGGGCCCCCCGGTGGAGCGGGTCCAGCGAGGATACCCAGGATTCAGCGGAGCTGCTTTTCTCAGACTCTGCAAGTGCTACAGATGCCCTCCTCTCCTCCATCCAGTCCATCACGGAGGATCTGCAACAGCTGGTGGGTGAGGGGGAAGAGGAGACTGGTGCATCGGCTGCACCCCTTTCCCCTCAGTGCTCCCAGGAGCTGGACTTGAGGAAAAGGAAAAATGACTCTGTTTTCTCCCCGAGCGAGGAGGAAGGAGAGCATAGCGATGGGGACAGCTGGAACCCCTCCACCCCTCCCTCTACCCCCTTCCTTGAAATGGACTCCGTGAACGCTTTTACTGCTGCCACCCTGATGAAGGCTCATTCAGAGGATGGCTGGCAGGAAATTGGTAAGAAGAAAAAGAAAAAGAAGAAGGTAACTAGTGAGACAGAAAAGACTTTAAACTCTCAGACACATATAGATGTATATATCCCACAACAGCAGGATATACATGGTCAGGGAGGAATAGCAGCTCCAGAATTGACTATTGCTTTGTCTCAGAGAGAGTGAAAGTTGTTGGGGTCACTCTTCAGCCTGTCTTCTTCTCAGATCATCAGGCTTTAGGGTGTAGAGTGGAACTCCAGGGCGGGACTGTCTTTGGCCCAGGCCTCTGGAAACTCAACACAAAGCTGCTAGAGAACGAGGGGGTAGTATCCCGCTACAAGGAGAAACTATCACAGTGGCTGTCCTTGCAGTGTCTGTACGGGTCAGTAGGAGAGTGGTGGGAGGAGGTGAAGGTGAGGACAAAGGCCTTTTTCATGGCTGAGGGAAGGAAGGCTGCTGCCAGACGGAGAGGAGTGCTAGCCAGGAAACAGAGGCAGCTGCAGCGTCTCTACACGATGCTGCACAGTGGCTTCGATGTGCTCGAGGATATCACCCTTTTAAAAAAGGACATCCGGAGCATAGCCGAAGAAAGTAGTCGAGGAGTGCTGTTAAGAAGCAGAGTGCAGTTCTTGGAAGAAAATGAGAAGTGTACTCGCTTCTTTTTCAGGAAAGTGGTAGGCTCCAAGTCTGTCATGGAAAGTGTAGTTGATGAGGAGGGACGAGAGAGAACAGAGCCGAGTGCTATCCTCTCCTGCACCGAGGCCTTCTACTCAAGACTGTACAGCTCTACAGAGGTAAAGGATGAAGAAATTCATTTTTTTACCTCAAAGCTAGAAAACGTTTTGAGTGAAGAAGATAGGGAAGTACTTGAGAGGGATTTGACAGTAGAAGAGCTGAGACAGGCTATGGAGAGCTTACAGCAGGGGAAAACTCCGGGTGCTGACGGGCTCCCTAAAGAATTTTATTGCACCTTTTGGGATCTGCTTCAGGATCCGCTACTGCTCTTATTCGAGGAAAGCTATAAGACAGAATTTCTGCCTGACTCCTTAAGAGAAGGCACTATCTCTCTCTTGTTTAAGAAAGGAGCAAAGAATGACATAAAGAACTGGAGACCCCTCAGCCTGTTAGGCGTGGACACTAAGATCCTGTCCAAAGCCCTTTTCCTGCGCCTACAAAATGTAGTGGCCTCACTGGTAGGGAAAGAACAGACTTGTGGGATAGCAGGACGCCTGATGAGCGACAACCTGGCCTTGTTGAGGGATGTCTGTCTGTACTCAGAGGATCGCTCCCTCCCTCTGTGCATTTTAAGTGTAGACCTAGAAAAGGCCTTTGACCGGTAGGCGGTGCGTGATTGGTTGACCGACAGGGGCACTCGTGGTCCATTGGTCTGTCGTAGAAAGACTTACTGTAAACGTCTTTACTGTGCCCGTTGTAGATATTGAATTTTGCCACTGAAGGGAAATCTTAGTAGCTGAGCATAAAAAGAATAGGAGCATACTGTAACGCGTGTGAAGGCCATAAACGATATTAATTTTGGAACGTAAACATACAGTATATAGCTGGTCTTGGTACTTTAAAGAAAAAAATACACACCAGTATTCCATTTCTCCCTAACCATTGTAAGCTTCGAAGTCTTTAACTAACGTGATACCAAGGTCAACAAGCATACTTTTAGAATTTGATTAAAAGGGAATATAATATGGAATCGCGTATCTCAAGAAATTAATAACGATATAATTATATTCATGTTGCAAAAGAACTGCAACGGACATAAAAACTCCCTTGCTTTTAACAGAGCGTTCCATAATTTCTAACTACGAAAATGCCAGGTGAAAGGATTTGTAAACATATTTTGTTAAAGCAAGTCAGTTTTTTCCGCAACACATAAAATACATTTTTCCAAGAAAGTTTAGCCTTTGTCACTAATGAAACCACTAAATAAAGACATAAATATAGAAATCTTAAGATTTGTTTTATTTAATGTTGGTAGCAGGATGAACTGTCAGAGTGTATATTTTGTCGCAAAGTTGCTGCAAGATGTTAACAGTGAAAAAGGTATTTAGAAATGAGTTATTTCAAGATGAAAAAGAAAACATACACGAAACATGGTTTCATAACGACCAGAATCGGTCTTGAGATATTTTTAACTTGATTTACAGTATTTGAGAGGTATGTCTTAACACCGATACTACAGTGCTTAATGTGTATATGTTTCTAGGTTTATATTATGCATTTCATACGGTCAAATTACTTTTGAGCAACTAATAAGAAGCGCGAAACGGTATGCGTTTTAGTTTCGTTTTGTGCTGGGACCCGTGGATTGATTAGAGATATCAAGTACATACAAGTCATTTTTTAAATGTTGTAGTTCGTCTTGAAAAAATGTTACGAGTACATCATCTATCAACAATTACACAGGTTCTGTTTCCATATTGCGGATTTTGGTTAGGTATTATCAAATCCAGTGGCGCTGTGTGTTAGTTTACTGAGTCCCATGTCACATGGTCTGTGATTGAAACCTGTAAAACCGGTTTAATTCGTCACAGCCAGCACTCTTCAGGTGTGAGGGTCTTCTGCTCAGAATGAAACGCTAAAATGTTTGTGTATATTCTAATGGTAGTGGGGGCAGGGTGTGTGGGAACAGGTTTGGTTGAAATTGCATTGGACATCTATGTTCTTCACACCTGAAACATTTTCTCTGAAAGCATTTTCTTCGCAGTTTAACCGATCTTGTTACAGCATGTTACAGTTTACTATTATTAACCATATTAATTTTAAGTGCATTAAAGTGAATGTAAAATCTTGTAAAAATATATTTTCATTGTTCAAATATACATTAAGTCTGACTATCATATAATAAGTTAAATACAAAACTAAAGATAAAATAGGGTTAAATATAATTCAAAATATTTTGCTAACAATGTTAACTGTTTATGAATAATAAAATGTATTAACTAAGGAGTAGGATGGCACAGTTGTTAGTATGTTTTTTGTTTTGTTTCTTTTTCATAAATACAACAGTAGTACCTGATGTCTCAGTGGCTTTCAAAATTAAATTATGCATGCAAACCTGTGAACTTGAAAGATAACTAAGATATCCATCCATTATATTCCATAATATCCATGAAATATATGGCGCTGAAATATGTGTGACGCAGTGGTGGCCTGACACGGTGAGGTGCCCTGGCAGCTGTGTGATGCAGTGGTGGTCGGGTATGTAGAGGTGCACTGGCAGCTGTGTGTTGTGACGCAGTGGTGGCCTGGCACGGTGAGGTGCGCTGGCAGCTGTGTGATGCAGTGGTGGTCGGGTATGTAGAGGTGCACTGGCAGCTGTGTGTTGTGACGCAGTGGTGGCCTGGCACGGTGAGGTGCGCTGGCAGCTGTGTGATGCAGTGGTGGTCGGGTATGTAGAGGTGCACTGGCAGCTGTGTGTTGTGACGCAGTGGTGGCCTGGCACGGTGAGGTGCGCTGGCAGCTGTGTGATGCAGTGGTGGTCGGGTATGTAGAGGTGCACTGGCAGCTGTGTGTTGTGACACAGTGGTGGCCTGGCACGGTGAGGTGCGCTGGCAGCTGTGTGATGCAGTGGTGGTCGGGTATGTAGAGGTGCACTGGCAGCTGTGTGTTGTGACGCAGTGGTGGCCTGGCACGGTGAGGTGCCCTGGCAGCTGTATGATGCAGTGGTGGCCTGGCACGGTGAGGTGCGCTTGCAGCTATGTGACGCAGTGGTGGCCTGGCACGGTGAGGTGCGCTGGCAGCTGTGTGATGCACAGCTCAGTTGGTTTTGTCCAACTGAGCAATCTTGCTTTCATAAAATATACCAACATTTTAATGACTGATGATTAACATGCTGTAATACACAGTTCAAAATTAAAGGCTCAAATGCTGTGCATGAGAGGTTAAGCTCCCCCTGGCGGTTTTACAAGGCGACGCCGGATAGTTAGTCACGTGACACACGTGAACCGCGTGATACCCCGGTGGGCGTGTCGCGGTATGCCGCGAAATACCTCACCCATTTTGAATGGCTGCATCTGTACGTTCAGAATCAAACCCGCAGCTGTTGTTCGACTTTATTTCTTGACTAATTACAACTGAGTGTCGCACGAGCAGTTACGTAAACTTGTCTGGTATATTTGAACACAAATGCCGTTCTTCAATTAAAACTAACAGTACATTGTCAGGGACATTCAGTTCTATAAAAACAAGAGACAGACAAGAGAATATTTCTTCCTTTCATGTGGACTACGTGTTGACTTACTGATCGGAATAATTGAAAAGTTCGGGTTCATAGCCGATGCAGTGCGTGCTAATTAGAACAGCAACGCTGAGTTCTCAGCACCGTACTGAGCCCAGGTGTTTTTCTAAAGCTGTCAGGTGCAGTTCATTTACATGAAGGAAATCTCTTACTGGGTGCAATTACAATGCAGTAAGTAGCACAGACTACTTAGGGAGCAGCCCGATGCGTTTAAAAATGACCTGAGCCAGGTAGGAGTCGAACCTACAATCTCCTGATTCGTAATCAGACGCGTTATCCATTGCGCCACTGGACCTGGTGTGACACTGCAGGACTGTAACCCAGTGAGCTCAGCCCTGCAACTAGTAAAATATTACCCCCGGTCCATTCTTTTCCAAAAGTGAGAAACACCTGTTTTCTACATGTTGTCTGTTTTAAAACCATATCTCTTTAAACCAAACCAAGAGTTTGTCTTTTGCACTGCTATTCTGATTCATTTCGATTTCAAAGAAAAAAAAACATTACCTTCCAAAGCATCATAAAATTGTCCCTTCTTCCAGACTCTACTTCTCTCTTGTAGTAGTACAGCAGACCTTTCCAGGTGAGCAGATCACAGAGTCCGAAATGAGCTTCCTCCATCAAGCAAAGTACCTGAACATGACTCTGTCATCATAAAAGCGCCCCTGTAATAAAGAAATAAAATCCGAAATCAAGAGGGCAGTTGCCTACTGAAATACAAGAAGTCATCAATTTTAACCTAGCAACACATTAAAGGCTGCATCTATACAAGTACGATTCTAGAAATGCTCACCAGATTACGTTTTAAGAAGGAACTGCGCCTCAGGTTCCGCCGAGATCTTAACTCGGATGGCAGGATTCAGAGTCCGGAGTGCGGACTGATGGCGCACGGAGGGTCCATATACTGTGGATCCCTCAGTGATCTTCCGCGTATTCAAACCGCCAGCGTGTGACTCCCCTGTCCCCGTGACCTCATTGCTCTGCTCTCTCCTCTGTGCAGCCGAGCCCGACACGGTAAAGTGAAAAAAAATATGCCCTCAACGTGAGATTTAGTCTGGAGCGAGGATAGATGTTACCTTTTTATCATTGAACAGGATGTATGTGATGTGGCGACTAGGTTCAATTTTGTATCCTCTTTAAAAGATTAAGGACTGGGGTGAGCGTGATTTACCAGCTAAGAACCCGACGTGCGCACCGTTTAAGCTGCATAGACTCGGTCGTTTAACTCTTCTCCATTAGTAGGGTTAAGGTTAAAGAAAAAAACATTGCTGACTTCTTTTTTTTTTTGCCAGCCGCTAGCGCTGATTAGCAAGGTTTGTATTTCATGTTTTGCAAGTTGCATCCATTTTAAGAAAAACAAGTCGCGTTAAAGACAGGAAATGAATACTTGCATTTAATTAAGTCTAGCTGTAGGCGGTTGTCCATAATGACCAGTACTGTTCAAGAAGACAGAACAAAGAAGGCACCACTGGGATTCGAACCCAGGATCTCTTATTTACTAGACAGGCACTTTAACCAACTAAGCCACAGCACCCCAGGAGTGTTGTCCTTTTGCAGCCACTTGGACACACCTTTAGAAAAACATTTTGTTAACAGGCATTCTGCCTCAGCCTAAACACCTATAGCTTGCAAAGCGCATGCTATTAGACAGGCACCTCTGCAAGACCTTAAGAGTCTCTTAAACTAGTGATAGTAAGGTGTTCCCAATGGGTGATGTTCGGCTTTCAAATCATCTCTCCGTGGAAGCGCCGAGATGCAGCTGTTTAAGGCTTAGAAGCAGCTGACTGTTTCACTACCTAGCTGATCACTGTCAGTCAGGGAGCTTAGAGGTGAAAAGCCTGTCTGAGAGACAGTTCGCCGTCGATCAGTTCAATATGTTCCGTACCAGCTCGGCGCACCTGAGATCATCTTGGTAGCCGTGTAGCTCAGATGAGTGAGAGCTTGTGTGTATTTACCACCGTGATTGGATGCCGGCCCTTCTCAGGTCACAGTAAACCTTCTGCTCAAAAAAAGTGAGGTAAAACCTCACTCTGCACAGTAAAACCTAAAAAAGTGAGGTTTTATTTAATCTCTGACCAAGGGAAACGTTTCATTTTTTCAAAGAAATGTTTGTTAAAAAATAAAGTCATAGTTCCATGGGATTCAATCATAGACCGTGTGACATGGAAGTCAGGAACCTAACCCACTAAAGCACTACAGAAACATTATCGACAGACAATGTACAGCGTGTACTATTCTTGTGTTGCGGTACATGAATATAATTATATCGTTATTAATTTCTAATTTATAACTTTATTAACTTTATAAATTTATTAACGTTATTAATTAATTTCACGACGCACAGACAGAGCGTGGGGAGCTGCCGCCTGCAAACATGGCTCCAGGCAGGACTCCGCTCTGCAGGAGCCACAGAGCAGAGGAGATGGGGGCAGCTTAGCTCCTGTGTAGAGACCTGAGCTGTTGTTGCTGCGGACGCTGTCTTTTCTGCACTCGGGGTAGGAGTGAATGTTGAGTTGCCCTTAGAAATGAAGCAAAGCACTTCAACGGCACGGGTGTGTGTGTGTGCGCCCTGGTGATTCTGGGAGACAGATCGAACCTGGGCTAAAAGAGAGGGGGCTTAGCCCTCTTCCATTTGCTACTTCAAAGTTGTACAACCCATTTGTATCTGCTAGGCGGCGCAGTCGTCATGCACAAAGAACGCTTTGAAAAGCGTCAAAGGCAAGTCATTCTGAGTTGGTCGTTTGTGTTTTCCGTTCAGACGCGAAATGCTGAAATGATCTCTCGGCTCCTCGGTTGTCATTTCTGCTCCGTAAAGGAATCACAGCACGCGTCGGCTTCCAGCACGGTGGGTCGGGACACGATGCCGGGGGGTCGGAGAGAGCGATGTCTTCCTCGTTAGTATAGGACCTGTCACCTGTCCCCACCTGTCACGCGGGAGACAGGGGTACATCAGGACGCGCATTGAAGTGAAAGCAGGATGCGCTGCGACATGCACTGTGCAGATCCCGCCACACTAAGAGGTGAGTGGGTCTGTTCGATCACAGCGCTAGGCGAATCCCCAATCCCCTTTTGTGCGTGGCGACAAAAGAAATCTGTTTTCGCCCGGGGACCTTTCGCGTGTGAGGCGAACGTGATAACCACTACACTACGGAAACAGTGGTAAGACATGCCCAGCGGCCCAGTGCTGAGCTCCGCCAATGCGATTCAGCTGCTTCCAGTGCCTTTATTGGAGTGCGCTGATGGACCGTGCTCTCTCTCCAGAGACCAGCACGCCTGTCATGGACGGAGCAGGAAAGGCGGTGTCACATTCTACAGCCCTCTCCACGCAATCGACGAAATCGGGCTACTGACGTGGAGAAAATCGCCTCTCCAGAAAGTGCAAATATCATCTTGGAGAGTATAAATCCTATTGCCGAAGGTCAGCCCTGTCTACCAGAGTAACCCTCCCACCTCCTGCAGCGATGGTCAGCTGGTCTCACACGCGAGAAGTTTCGGCTGGAAACAAGCGCCCCCTCTTCTCGCACGTTTTGCACGTTCGAGTAGTTTTAATGCGGCTCCTTCGTACACGGTGCTGATCTTTTGGAAAGCAGGAGGCAAAACTGACACGTTCCCATACCGGGAGTCGAACCAGGGCCGCCTGGGTGAAAACCAGGAATCCTAACCACTAGACCATATGGCAGCGAACAACCCTGCTGTTCCCAGCATCATGCAAGCAAACTACATAAATATGAGAAAACACGCAAGAGAGTTGTCACTCAGAGTGTCGAAGGGTCGATGTATACTGGGACTCAGTTGAAATGCAACGTCAGGACTTTTCCGTTTATGTCACACGAAGAGAGCACAGCCTTTTCCGCCCTGCCGCGTGTGTATCGGTAACTCTACGTGATCGTATAGTGGTCAGTACTTTGCGTTGTGGCCGCAACAACCCTGGTTCAAATCTGGGTCACGGCAGAATAGGGGTGTTTGCTTTTACTACTTGCATGAATGAAGGCAAAAAAAGCCAATCGATGTGAACGAACGGCGCTTTACAGAGGAGTACTGCCTGACTGGATCGTTGATGAACGACAGAGGCCACTCCGACCTCTTCTCGGGTTTCTTCAATGACTTACTAAGGATCTTCTTCACATTCGCCCATGCAGGGGAAGCCAGTTACACCATAGCAAACGCAGGAAAGTGCATTTCATGCAGAGACCAGGAGGGACCTGTTTACACCAAGAGTGGTCGGAGTATGGAACAATGCGCCCAGCCCTGTTGCTGGAGTCGATTCTTGATTAGATCTTGGGCTCACTAAGAGGCCCCCGCTGGGTACTAATCTTTCTGTTGTTCTCGCAGGTGTTGCGCTGCTTTTGAGCCGACAGAGCTCGTCTTGGTCTGTCGGGACAGCCCAATTGCAAATGATCGGCTCCAGGTACAGAAAAAACGTGCGTTTGGTACAAGAGTGCATGAAGGCACCGGAAATACATTGGGAACAAATGACTGGTGGTTCAAGACCTCTGTGAAGTGCAGGAGCGTGCAAGAAGAGGCTGTTTGCACCCGGTCTCGAACCTGGGACCTTTCACATGTTAGGCAAACGTGATAACCACTACACTACGGAAACCTATAGGGTTTGTTGCTGGTGTATCGCTTGCGTTTCGGGCTGAGAAAGGGACGCGTCATTTTAGGCAGGGGGCGCTGGAGAGAGGAACAAAGGGAGCGATGAAACAAAATGCCGAAACCCGGGATCGAGCCAAGGACCTTTAGAACATACTCTCACGAATCGTTAGAATATGTGCGTTTGATCATCAATTGCGTAACAACCACATTCGTTCGACTTGAGCCATCAAGCTCATAGTTTTCAAATCTTGAAAGCTGTCATTGAGCACATCATAGTCTGCAGTACGCCCCGTAACTTGCGTACTTCAACAGAAAGAAGAGCAGACAGCTCCATAAATATGCGAGGCGCAGAGAGTGCAAGGCGAGCCGCACACGTTTCGGTGGCTGAGAGAGGGCAGTTTTTGCTTCTGCATTTCCCAAGTAAGGACGCATGACAACAAGCGATCGCGGTGCTCATTTACGACATAGTGGTGATGAGTTTTCAGTACGTGTTCTTTTGAACGAGCAATGAGGTTGCTGCCTTGGACAGCTGACTGCACGCTCTCATTGTGCCACGTGATGAGTATTCACCAGGCTCGTTCAGTCATTAGTCACATTCCATCGTTTGCCATAAGCAGATGCTGCAAGGTGATGTGGATATCAGTTCCCAGTCTTGTGGACGAGGACAAAAAGAGCACACAAGGGCTCATCCGCGAGTTGAACCCAGGACCTCCCACACCCTAAGCGAGAATCATATCCCTAAACCAATGAGCCACGGCGGCACTTGCCATTTTATTCTGTCAACGAGCTTGAGGACGGGGGAGAGGCATCATTCGCTCGTCCAGTCAGACCTTCATCAATAAGTCAAGAAAGCCGCAATTACACGACTGCCTTGCAGACGAAGGGCAGTGAACTGCACCCGGTAAGAGGGGAACAAGCGGCACTAGGCGACACTGAGGCATGAGCCCCAGTGAGGGGGGTTAGCTTGCATGGTACAGCGCTCGCTTTGCACGCGAGAGGTAGCGGGATCATTTCCCACGTCCTCCAGGTGTGTGCTTAGAGCTTGATGTGCCGAAAGGTGTCCTTTAGCCTGTGGTCACGCCTTCTATGGAGAGCGTCATGCAGCTGTCAATCATTTCGCAGCCACGCCCCCTCTTCATCTTCTCTCTGCCTTAAGCGTCTCCGCCACTCTCTCTTGACATTTCATGTCAGCATGTCAGAAGTCCGAGTGACGTTTTTAATGGCTGAGTGAGGGCACGATGCTGAAGCAGAGAGGCCACTTCAGCCAGAGAGACTTGTGCTAGGTGAGATCTGAAAAACGTACTCGCAACAGAAACAGACCAAAAAAGTATCGGTGAGATCAAAAGGCAAATGCAACATCCAGCAGAGGGCGTCTAAAGATTAGGGAACGGGCGACTGAAATCCATATGAGGCAAACTTTCCGGCTGTGTACTGCAGCTGGCCTCGTAGGCGTAGTTGGTAGCGCGTCAGTCTCATCGTCTGAAGGTCCTGAGTTTGATCCTCACACGGGGCAGGGCTGCTTCCTCTCTTGCTCTTTTCAAACACTTGCGGCAACTGTTCGCTCATAACCACGTCTGGAATGCGTGACCTTTACACGGGGGAGAAGCAACGCCGCATCCCTTTTCTAAAGAACATTCACATTCAGAAATAAGTCAAGAAATTTGCCATTACTTTAGCTCGCACTGCTGTCAGCCTGCCCATGTTGCCAAAGAAAGATTCATTCGGCGTCAACATGACAGAACAGCGATCACTTGAAAACACTGTTCCACACTCCGTAAGCAAGAACTTCAGTGTTTGCAGTCACCCGATATGCCGATAGTCAAAGGAGCACAAAACACGAAGCGTCAAAAGACAAGATGAGTTGATGGAAAGAGCGTTGAATTGATGAGCACAAAAGTTCAGCTCGTACAATAGGCAACGAAGGTCCCGGCGTCATCATCGCACTTGAAAGGACTGCCTTGCAGACTAAGGGCAGTGGGAGGTTGCTGTTTTGAGATGGAGGCATTGGGATGGTGGGCCGAGATCTATTCTTCTTAAGGAATTCTTCATCGTGAAAGATCGGTCCACAGGTCATCCAAAGAACTTACAAATTTTTGGGACTCAGGGAATCACGTGCTTCCGGAAGGGAGTGAAGTGCTCAAACACATGACATGCCCCCTTGATCTCACATGCACAATTCTGCTGCAACATGCACAGCTACCGTCCACACCAGGCAGTGGGGCTTCAGCAGAATTTGCTACGCCACCTGCAATTACATATCCAGCTGCACACATATACATGGCCCCTCTGTCCTTTTCAGGATCTCAAAAAAAAGCATAGCGTGGTTTTCCTGCAACCTGATTGACCGCATCTCCCTCAGAATGTGCCCCGTTGCATTCATTGTCTTATGTTTGCTCAAACTGCATATGTGTGATTGCATATTTTTGGGTATTTTCATATGTCAATATTTAATTCACTGACATTCCTGTATGCTTGGAAGAAAGGTAGATTGGATTTGGCACAGGACGCCTGCCCATATTTGTTGATCATTGTTGGGCTGGAAAAACAATGATAAAAAGTGTATGAAAAAAGCTCTCTCCAATATTTCCCTTCTCTTCGCCATGGTTACACTGCCTGTTCTTTCCGTCTTTTGTCCTTCTACAAAGATTCCAGGGCTCTTTTTCCACCATAATATCAGAAGCCAAAAAATAACCATCTAATGTGTAAACAGCATTTGTAATGTTGGTAGCTGGAAGAGGTTAAGTATGTTTGCAAGACCTAGTTGATTACACCACAGACTTACTTTGTTGTTGTCAGTTTTTTTTTCTCTTTTAAAGGCTGTAGGTGGGGTGTGATGGACTGTACCACTATCATAGAAGATTTTTTCAGGACACATCGCAGTTCCATAGTAGAATTGATCAATAGTAAAATTCCATAGGACATTATTTACCAACATATTACCCAGTGTGAGACTCTGCCAGTAAACCTCAGAGCATTGAGTTCTCCACTGATAAAGATGGCTGTCTGAAGTCATGAAATCCACTGCTGGGATGCCTGAGAGACAGTAATTGAATCTTGGCTGGAATTAGGCTTTATATTAATGTTGATCTTTGGGAATTATGTGGTAAAAAGGGAAAACTCCTTTACTTTAGTCACTTTGAATGTTCAAATGTACAGAACCTGCAAAACTAAGCAATGAAAAAAATCCATCACCACTCTCATGATAGCATAACTCATAGTCTCTGCTGTTGTGTAACAATACACACTTTCAATTTTCTTATCGCCTGTCTCCAGAGAGAATGTTGTTAGTGCTGATGACCTTGAATTAGACCTTGTTGACTCTGTAAAACAATCTTCCTCTGCTTAGATTTTCACTCAGATTGATTTTGTTCTCAGATTATTCCTGGCAGGACTGAGTTTCTAGGAAATGAAAAGTGAAAGAAAAAGTACAGAAGATCAGCCCTTGAATATACAACATTGTGCAGTGAGATTGTTAAATGTATTAGCTGCTATCCTGTGCTAGAGCCTGTCGTGGTAAGCAGTGGATGACAGGATCTAGCACAGATACTAATGAAACACTGTTAATGAAAGATAAAACACTTGAGTCTTATTTTAGTTTTCCATTTCCCTTTCATTTGTGATGTACTGTACAACAGGCCACAGAACATGCACAAAAACAGATATGCACACATTCACACCAGGCAATGACAGTCTGCCCAGTCAGAATCTGAGCTGAGGTATCAGAATTCTGAATTCCCTGAATTCTGTCATGGATCATCCACAATAATATATTATATATATAGTTATATATGCGTTTATTAATGTCGTCGATTTTACGGTTGCAATTCGACGTTGATTATACGTCGAGGCGACGTATATATACGTATAGCCGTATTTTCGCCGTGAATATACGTATATTCGACGAATCAATGCCCACTGGGTAAACTCTTGAGCAAACTCTGAACCAGCTCTAAGGAAACTAATCCGATTAGACGTTACTTTGACTCATCTTTTTACGCTCAGTGCTGGATTGCTCAAACTCCAGCTAGGGTTAGGGTTAGCATTCCCACGCTACTTAGACACTTTGTTTACGCTCAGTGCTGGATTTTGGGAACTTCAGGACGAGTGGGAATTTTCTCCTATCTGTCAATTCTGTTTTGTTTTGGAGACTCTTGGCTGCCTATGTTGTACAGTGCAGCGTGAAGGAAACATTTTCCAAAACTGTGTCAGCTCAAAAGTTAACACTTAAGCAAGTGTTCTCATAACTTTAGGAGGTTTCGTGAAAATGCTACAGGCGTGCCAAAATCGTTTTTTTAAATTCAAGGTGACTTTACCGCGGTTTTCATTTTCAGATTGTGAATCAAAAAAGGCATTTAATTAAACACACGATTGCGATTTTAATCAATTACTGTATTGATTGAAAGATACATTCTGTACAGATACAGTACAGTCACATTCTCCTGTCGTCCAGTGGTGTAAAACGAATTAGCAGGTGCTTGAGATAACATCCCACTGAGTGGAATGTTCTCATTTGTTCTCAAGTGTAAAAAGAGGTGATAATTCTTAATAATTCCGTGTCGCATTAACTAACCTCTTCAGTTTATTCCGCCAGACAGTACATTAATATAATTATATCATTATTAAGTTGTTTAGATACGCAATTCCATATTATATTCCCTGTTAATCAAATTCTAAAAGTATGCATTTGTTAGATAACAAGCGAATTCACAGAAAAGGTTAAAATACTATCACTTTTCACAAAGTATATAATCCTAATATGGTCAGAAGGAGCACGTAAAAATGTTTCCCAAATAACAACATGTAAGACTTTGGTGCTTAAAATGTTTAGGGAGAAATGGAATACTGGTGTGTATTTTTTTCTTTAAACTACCAAGACCAGCAATATACAGTACAGTTTACATACATTAATATGTTTATATTCCTAAATTAAAATCGTTTATGAGCATGTGAAAGGCATGGTGAATCGGAGATTCTCAAGATTTACATTGTATGATTGGAAATGAATGCGTGATCGGATCAACTAAATGCTGTGGTGTTACTTTTTGTCAATGAAAAAATAAACTCTTTTCGTTTACAAAGACGGTTACAAAGAATGTGGACCAGGGTAATACTTTGAGCTTACAGCTTGTCCAAGGTCATTCATTATTAATACTCTTAGTAATATCTTCAGTAAAGACTTTGATGCATAAAATATTCCTGCATAATTAAAATATTTATGATAAAGGTGGTAGGTTGTGTACTTTTGTCCAACAGAACAATCTTGCTTTTATAAAATATACCGCCTTTTTAATGTTTAATGATTAACATGCTGTAATACACTGTTTAAATTTAAAAGTCTAAAGAGTATACACCTTAAATTCTTAATTGAATAAAGATTGTCCCTCAGCAGTGATCAGGATTCAAAACTGACGTTTTCTGGTGACAGCTCAAATGCTGTACAGGAGAGGTTAACCTTTATTAGCTCCACCTGGCGATTTTACAAGGTGATTCCGGATACTATTAACATAATCTAATTTGCGTCCGGTATGATGCGGTATACTGCGACACTCCCACCGTGTTATACCGCAGCATACCCCGCTTGTTTTGAATGGCTGCATATGTATATAGACTCTATATATACATTTGGTGCATGCCACAATTTTGGATGGTGGTGGAGGAATAGGGATTTTCTCAACACGGCAGGGACTCCAGTTAAGAATGCTGGGTTTATCTCTGAACTATTAGAAGCTTTGCAGCTACTGACTGAAGTAGCTGTGGTAATGTGTAAATCACATAATAAAGAAATGTTTCCAGTAACTCGAGGGAACAACTTTGCAGATGCAACTGTCAGGTGAGCAATACTTGTAGAACAGTAGTCTGAGACCTCTGTGAAGCAGAGAAATGGACATGGTTAGAAAAGATTATGGGGCTGCAGGATGATGGGGTGTGGAGCTGACAGCACACCAGACGCCCTGCATGCCCTCACAGCCTAATGCCCTTTATAGCCCGACAAATGCACTCTGTTGGACACCCAGGTGGGAGTCAAATGGTGTGCCGGTTACCCAAAACTGGGTGAGAACCGGGTTTGAAGCAGTAACCACTTATGTGGTATCTGGATGTAATGTTTATCAAAGGAACTCAACTTAGTTCAGGTGCGGGTGCAACAGCTCAAAAGGCCTGCTCCTGAGGAACCTTTCAAACCTGGGAAATTGAAAATTGTAAAGGGAAACCTGGGCTCTTATAAACTGTTTTCCCAGTGGGTTGCTGCCACTGCCTCTGTGTCTACCAAACACTTGATAACAGAGATAAGCCCTCGGTGGGCACTGCCCTGCCCCTTGTATTATGATCAAGGAACACACTTCACGGGGAAGGTATGTCAGGCTGTGGCTGCATTGTTCGGAGTGAGATGGACTGAGATCACCCTCAGTCTGCTGGAACAGTGGAATGAAGGAACAGATCTCTGAAAGATCGACTAGACATCAGACTGAAGGAACGCCATGGGATGCGGGCTGGATCAAACAGAACTGTGTAACAGCCTGTTTGATATCATCACGGGCCAATCAATGAAACTTCCTGGAGGGACGAATTTAGCTGGACGAATGGATTGTTGAATTTGCTAATTCTTTATTGTAGTATTGTAGGTTGCTAGGACTTAGCAAAGCACATCTATGATGAAGAAAAATATATATCATAATTATAATCCAGATGATTGGGGTATTGGTGCATGGCTACAGTCTGTGCTAGGAACATGGAGAGGGTCTCTGGTTCAATACATATTTGTGGGTCTGGTATTATTCGTTATGATCATATCGTTAATATCCTGTTTGAAAAACATGTGGACTAAAGCTGCTGCTTCTGTGCTAATTGTACGCCCTGAAAGGATCATGAAGGTCAAAAAATGATTTCATGGGAAAGGTTCTCTTATCTAGTGGCAGAACCTGATGGGTAGAACAATATAGTTTTAAGGGGGGTTACCCTTGGGAGTGATTCCCCTAGATGCAAATGATTATTGTGGTTTGTTTGTTCATAATAAGATGTTTTGCAGGAACAGAACAAAGAGAAATTTTACAACTTCAGCTAGAATTGTTCTGCAAAACGTCACAGCTGAGGCAGGGGAACAATGTGTAGATTTTTCTAAGAGTTATTACCCAGTTGTTGACCAATCTGTTGACCAATGTTGACCAAAAAAGCCTAGGATTATGCTGGGCTCCAGCCCACAGGGATTTACCTGTGCTGTAAGAACTAATGAGTGAATAAGGAGACTGGATTCTGGTGAAAGACTTCAGGAAAAAGAAATGGTGTTCACTCAGGTGGAGGGGGCTGTACCAGGTGCTGCTGACCACTGCCACTGCTGTGAAGGTCACAGAAATGGTGCCCTGGATTCATGCTTCCCACTGTAAAAAGGTCACAAACGAACTGAGCAAAGCGCAGGAGTGATGTCTCCACAAGGACAGATGGGGATAACCTGCTTGGGACTGATGTGCACAGCCTTTTTCCTTTTTATGTAGAAGCCTGTCACCACCCCAAAAGAGGAAGAATCTAAACACGAAGCCTCTTTGTATACAAACTGGCTGAATGAAACTGATAATGAGGGGGATATGAGTAATTTGTGGTATAAATTTATAAATCATACTGTAAAGTTAAAGAAATTTAATGCATCTTGTTATATATGTGCTTTAATGCCTCATTCTACAGCCTCACCCATGCGACTTTTTATGAAATGTACTCTTTTATTAATATCACGTTAGAAGGCTTAGACGCTATCAAACAAGAATTAAGGGGAGTTCGATTAATGGCACTTCAGAACAGGTTCGTGCTGGACCTTCAAAATGCAGCATCTGGAGGAGTCTATGCTTTAGTAGGAGACTCCTGTTGTACATATATTTCAGCTAATGACTATGATTACGGAAATCTTACGCTCGCTATTCAGCATTTGAAAGAACTAAAAGACAAGGTGAATAAAGAGAGAGGCATAAAAGATACACCGGCTTTTCTCTCCTGGTTAGAATTACTGTTTGGGCCAGGGGGAATGTTTTTCTTTTAAGTTACTAACACCGATTATAGGGGCTGTGATACTTGTCTTCCTGTTTTTATGTTGCTGTATGACATGTATTATTCCAATGCTTCGAAATATGGAAATATGGTACCTAGGGGGATAAACTGTTCATCCTTCCAGTCTGGAGAATTGGCAGCTGTCTGACGTCAGTAAGTGATCCTTAAAAAATTAATAGTTCCATGACAGTGTGCATCACCAGAAAATCAATTTCAATGCATTAAAACTCTTGTTATCCTTCTGATCATTGAAGTGTCATTGCCCCAGCACTGTATACTCTTACTTTTGACGCCTGTCTGAAGTTGGATCCATTTCTAAGAATGGTGACTCACATATCCTCATGCTCAACTTTGGCTCAACCACACAAACACAAACACAAACACAAACACACAAGTTAATCATCTGCTTTTGCTCCAAGATTTATGTTACTAGGCTCTCTCCTGGGGATCCTCGTGTTCAAATATTGCCCTTATTGTGGATGATCCATGACAGAATTCAGGGAATTCAGAATTCTGATACCTCAGCTCAGATTCTGACTGGGCAGACTGTCATTGCCTGGTGTGAATGTGTGCATATCTGTTTTTGTGCATGTTCTGTGGCCTGTTGTACAGTACATCACAAATGAAAGGGAAATGGAAAACTAAAATAAGACTCAAGTGTTTTATCTTTCATTAACAGTGTTTCATTAGTATCTGTGCTAGATCCTGTCATCCACTGCTTACCACGACAGGCTCTAGCACAGGATAGCAGCTAATACATTTAACAATCTCACTGCACAATGTTGTATATTCAAGGGCTGATCTTCTGTACTTTTTCTTTCACTTTTCATTTCCTAGAAACTCAGTCCTGCCAGGAATAATCTGAGAACAAAATCAATCTGAGTGAAAATCTAAGCAGAGGAAGATTGTTTTACAGAGTCAACAAGGTCTAATTCAAGGTCATCAGCACTAACAACATTCTCTCTGGAGACAGGCGATAAGAAAATTGAAAGTGTGTATTGTTACACAACAGCAGAGACTATGAGTTATGCTATCATGAGAGTGGTGATGGATTTTTTTCATTGCTTAGTTTTGCAGGTTCTGTACATTTGAACATTCAAAGTGACTAAAGTAAAGGAGTTTTCCCTTTTTACCACATAATTCCCAAAGATCAACACTAATAGAAAGCCTAATTCCAGCCAAGATTCAATTACTGTCTCTCAGGCATCCCAGCAGTGGATTTCATGACTTCAGACAGCCATCTTTATCAGTGGAGAACTCAATGCTCTGAGGTTTACTGGCAGAGTCTCACACTGGGTAATATGTTGGTAAATAATGTCCTATGGAATTTTACTATTGATCAATTCTACTATGGAACTGCGATGTGTCCTGAAAAAATCTTCTATGATAGTGGTACAGTCCATCACACCCCACCTACAGCCTTTAAAAGAGAAAAAAAAACTGACAACAACAAAGTAAGTCTGTGGTGTAATCAACTAGGTCTTGCAAACATACTTAACCTCTTCCAGCTACCAACATTACAAATGCTGTTTACACATTAGATGGTTATTTTTTGGCTTCTGATATTATGGTGGAAAAAGAGCCCTGGAATCTTTGTAGAAGGACAAAAGACGGAAAGAACAGGCAGTGTAACCATGGCGAAGAGAAGGGAAATATTGGAGAGAGCTTTTTTCATACACTTTTTATCATTGTTTTTCCAGCCCAACAATGATCAACAAATATGGGCAGGCGTCCTGTGCCAAATCCAATCTACCTTTCTTCCAAGCATACAGGAATGTCAGTGAATTAAATATTGACATATGAAAATACCCAAAAATATGCAATCACACATATGCAGTTTGAGCAAACATAAGACAATGAATGCAACGGGGCACATTCTGAGGGAGATGCGGTCAATCAGGTTGCAGGAAAACCACGCTATGCTTTTTTTTGAGATCCTGAAAAGGACAGAGGGGCCATGTATATGTGTGCAGCTGGATATGTAATTGCAGGTGGCGTAGCAAATTCTGCTGAAGCCCCACTGCCTGGTGTGGACGGTAGCTGTGCATGTTGCAGCAGAATTGTGCATGTGAGATCAAGGGGGCATGTCATGTGTTTGAGCACTTCACTCCCTTCCGGAAGCACGTGATTCCCTGAGTCCCAAAAATTTGTAAGTTCTTTGGATGACCTGTGGACCGATCTTTCACGATGAAGAATTCCTTAAGAAGAATAGATCTCGGCCCACCATCCCAATGCCTCCATCTCAAAACAGCAACCTCCCACTGCCCTTAGTCTGCAAGGCAGTCCTTTCAAGTGCGATGATGACGCCGGGACCTTCGTTGCCTATTGTACGAGCTGAACTTTTGTGCTCATCAATTCAACGCTCTTTCCATCAACTCATCTTGTCTTTTGACGCTTCGTGTTTTGTGCTCCTTTGACTATCGGCATATCGGGTGACTGCAAACACTGAAGTTCTTGCTTACGGAGTGTGGAACAGTGTTTTCAAGTGATCGCTGTTCTGTCATGTTGACGCCGAATGAATCTTTCTTTGGCAACATGGGCAGGCTGACAGCAGTGCGAGCTAAAGTAATGGCAAATTTCTTGACTTATTTCTGAATGTGAATGTTCTTTAGAAAAGGGATGCGGCGTTGCTTCTCCCCCGTGTAAAGGTCACGCATTCCAGACGTGGTTATGAGCGAACAGTTGCCGCAAGTGTTTGAAAAGAGCAAGAGAGGAAGCAGCCCTGCCCCGTGTGAGGATCAAACTCAGGACCTTCAGACGATGAGACTGACGCGCTACCAACTACGCCTACGAGGCCAGCTGCAGTACACAGCCGGAAAGTTTGCCTCATATGGATTTCAGTCGCCCGTTCCCTAATCTTTAGACGCCCTCTGCTGGATGTTGCATTTGCCTTTTGATCTCACCGATACTTTTTTGGTCTGTTTCTGTTGCGAGTACGTTTTTCAGATCTCACCTAGCACAAGTCTCTCTGGCTGAAGTGGCCTCTCTGCTTCAGCATCGTGCCCTCACTCAGCCATTAAAAACGTCACTCGGACTTCTGACATGCTGACATGAAATGTCAAGAGAGAGTGGCGGAGACGCTTAAGGCAGAGAGAAGATGAAGAGGGGGCGTGGCTGCGAAATGATTGACAGCTGCATGACGCTCTCCATAGAAGGCGTGACCACAGGCTAAAGGACACCTTTCGGCACATCAAGCTCTAAGCACACACCTGGAGGACGTGGGAAATGATCCCGCTACCTCTCGCGTGCAAAGCGAGCGCTGTACCATGCAAGCTAACCCCCCTCACTGGGGCTCATGCCTCAGTGTCGCCTAGTGCCGCTTGTTTCCCTCTTACCAGGTGCAGTTCACTGCCCTTCGTCTGCAAGGCAGTCGTGTAATTGCGGCTTTCTTGACTTATTGATGAAGGTCTGACTGGACGAGCGAATGATGCCTCTCCCCCGTCCTCAAGCTCGTTGACAGAATAAAATGGCAAGTGCCGCCGTGGCTCATTGGTTTAGGGATATGATTCTCGCTTAGGGTGTGGGAGGTCCTGGGTTCAACTCGCGGATGAGCCCTTGTGTGCTCTTTTTGTCCTCGTCCACAAGACTGGGAACTGATATCCACATCACCTTGCAGCATCTGCTTATGGCAAACGATGGAATGTGACTAATGACTGAACGAGCCTGGTGAATACTCATCACGTGGCACAATGAGAGCGTGCAGTCAGCTGTCCAAGGCAGCAACCTCATTGCTCGTTCAAAAGAACACGTACTGAAAACTCATCACCACTATGTCGTAAATGAGCACCGCGATCGCTTGTTGTCATGCGTCCTTACTTGGGAAATGCAGAAGCAAAAACTGCCCTCTCTCAGCCACCGAAACGTGTGCGGCTCGCCTTGCACTCTCTGCGCCTCGCATATTTATGGAGCTGTCTGCTCTTCTTTCTGTTGAAGTACGCAAGTTACGGGGCGTACTGCAGACTATGATGTGCTCAATGACAGCTTTCAAGATTTGAAAACTATGAGCTTGATGGCTCAAGTCGAACGAATGTGGTTGTTACGCAATTGATGATCAAACGCACATATTCTAACGATTCGTGAGAGTATGTTCTAAAGGTCCTTGGCTCGATCCCGGGTTTCGGCATTTTGTTTCATCGCTCCCTTTGTTCCTCTCTCCAGCGCCCCCTGCCTAAAATGACGCGTCCCTTTCTCAGCCCGAAACACAAGCGATACACCAGCAACAAACCCTATAGGTTTCCGTAGTGTAGTGGTTATCACGTTTGCCTAACATGTGAAAGGTCCCAGGTTCGAGACCGGGTGCAAACAGCCTCTTCTTGCACGCTCCTGCACTTCACAGAGGTCTTGAACCACCAGTCATTTGTTCCCAATGTATTTCCGGTGCCTTCATGCACTCTTGTACCAAACGCACGTTTTTTCTGTACCTGGAGCCGATCATTTGCAATTGGGCTGTCCCGACAGACCAAGACGAGCTCTGTCGGCTCAAAAGCAGCGCAACACCTGCGAGAACAACAGAAAGATTAGTACCCAGCGGGGGCCTCTTAGTGAGCCCAAGATCTAATCAAGAATCGACTCCAGCAACAGGGCTGGGCGCATTGTTCCATACTCCGACCACTCTTGGTGTAAACAGGTCCCTCCTGGTCTCTGCATGAAATGCACTTTCCTGCGTTTGCTATGGTGTAACTGGCTTCCCCTGCATGGGCGAATGTGAAGAAGATCCTTAGTAAGTCATTGAAGAAACCCGAGAAGAGGTCGGAGTGGCCTCTGTCGTTCATCAACGATCCAGTCAGGCAGTACTCCTCTGTAAAGCGCCGTTCGTTCACATCGATTGGCTTTTTTTTGCCTTCATTCATGCAAGTAGTAAAAGCAAACACCCCTATTCTGCCGTGACCCAGATTCGAACCAGGGTTGTTGCGGCCACAACGCAAAGTACTGACCACTATACGATCACGTAGAGTTACCGATACACACGTGGCAGGGCGGAAAAGGCTGTGCTCTCTTCGTGTGACATAATTCGGGAAAGTCCTGACGTTGCATTTCAACTGAGCCCCAGTATACATTGACCCTTCGACACTCTGAGTGACAACTCTCTTGCGTGTTTTCTCATATTTATGTAGTTTGCTTGCATGATGCCCTGAACAGCAGGGTTGTGCACTCCCATATGGTCTAGCGGTTAGGATTCCTGGTTTTCACCCAGGCGGCCCGGGTTCGACTCCTGGTATGGGAACGTGTCAATTTTGCCTCCTGCTTTCCAAAAGATCAGCACTGTGTATGAAGGAGCCGCATTAAAACTACTCAACGTGCAAAACGTGCGAGAAGAGGGGGCGCTTGTTTCCAGCCGAAACTTCTTGCGTGTGAGACGAGCTGACCATCGCTGCAGGAGGTGGGAGGGTCACTCTGGTAGACAGGGCTGACCTTCGGCAATAGGATTTATACTCTCCAAGATGATATTTGCACTTTCTGGAGAGGCGATTTTCTCCACTTCAGTAGCCCGATTTCGTCGATTGCGTGGAGAGGGAATGTGACGCCGCCTTTCCTGCTCCGTCCATGACAGGCGTGCTGGTCTCTGGAGAGAGAGCACGGTCCATCAGCGCACTCCAATAAAGGCACTGGAAGCAGCTGAATCGCATTAGCGAAGCTCAGCGCTGGGCCGCTGGGCACATCTTACCACAGTTTCCGTAGTGTAGTGGTTATCACGTTCGCCTCACACGCGAAAGGTCCCCGGTTCGAATCCGGGCGGAAACAGACCAGACTCTTTCTGTCGCCACGCACAAAAGGGGATTGGGGATTCGCCTAGCGCTGTGATCGAACAGACCCACTCACCTCTTAGTGTGGCGGGATCTGCACAGTGCATGTCGCAGCGCATCCTGCTTTAACTTCAATGCGCGTCCTGATGTACCCCGGTCTCCCGCGTGACAGGTCCTATACTAACGAGGAAGACATCGCTCTCTCCGACCCCCGGCATTGCGTCCTGACCCACCGTGCTGGAAGCCGACGCGTGCTGTGATTCCTTTACGGACCAGAAATGACAACCGAGGAGCCGAGAGATCATTTCAGCATTTCGCGTCTGAACGGAAAACACAAACGACCAACTCGGAATGACTTGCCTTTGACGCTTATCAAAGCGTTCTTTGTGCATCGAACAGACCCACTCACCTCTTAGTGTGGCGGGATCTGCACAGTGCATGTCGCAGCGCTCCCTGCTTTCACTTCAATGTGCTTCCTGATGTCGAGTCGTGTGCCGTGCGGAGGCTCTGAAAGCGAGAGCAATGAAAAGGTGCACGACGCTGTGAAAGAAAACAGAGAAGTGAAAGGCAGTTCTTTCTCTAAGGAGGTAAAAGAAAAGCTACTCCCTGTCGGAGAAATCGAACCCCGGTCTCCTGCATGACAGGCGGGGATACTTGCCACTATACCAACGAGGAAGACAGCGCACGCTCCGACCCCCGGCATCGTGTCCCGACCCAGCGTGCTGGAAGGCGACGCGTGCTGTGATTCGATTACGGAGCAGAAATGACAACCGAGGAGCCGAGAGATCATTTCAGCTTTTCGCGTCTGAACGGAAAACACAAACGACCAACTCGGAATGACTTGCCTTTGACGCTTATCAAAGCGTTCTTTGTGCATCGAACAGACCCACTCACCTCTTAGTGTGGCGGGATCTGCACAGTGCATGTCGCAGCGCTCCCTGCTTTCACTTCAATGTGCTTCCTGATGTCGAGTCGTGTGCCGTGCGGAGGCTCTGAAAGCGAGAGCAATGAAAAGGTGCACGACGCTGTGAAAGAAAACAGAGAAGTGAAATGCAGTTCTTTCTCTAAGGAGGTAAAAGAAAAGCTACTCCCCGTCGGAGAAATCGAACCCCGGTCTCCTGCATGACAGGCGGGGATACTTGCCACTATACTAACGAGGAAGACAGCGCACGCTCCGACCCCCGGCATCGTGTCCCGACCCAGCGTGCTGGAAGGCGACGCGTGCTGTGATTCCATTACGGAGCAGAAATGACAACCGAGGAGCCGAGAGATCATTTCAGCTTTTCGCGTCTGAACGGAAAACACAAACGACCAACTCGGAATGACTTGCCTTTGACGCTTTTCAAAGCGTTCTTTGTGCACGACGACTGCGCCGCCTAGCAGATACAAATGGGTTGTACAACTTTGAAGTAACAAATGGAAGAGGGCTAAGCCCCCTCTCTTTTAGCCCAGGTTCGATCTGTCTCCCAGACTCACCAGGCGCACGCACACACACACACCCGTGCCGTTGAAGTGCTCTGCTTCATTTCTAAGGGCAACTCAACATTCACTCCTACCCCGAGTGCAGAAAAGACAGCGTCTGCAGCAACAGCAGCTCAGGTCTCTGCCCATCTCCTCTTTTCTGCGGCTCCTGCGGAGTGGAGTCCTGCCTGGAGCTGTGTTTGCAGGCGGCGGCTCCCCGCGCCCTGTCTGTGCGTCGTGAAATTAATTAATAACGTTAATAAATTTATAAAGTAAATTTATAAAGTTATAAATTAGAAATTAATAACGATATAATTATATTCATGTACCGCAACACAAGAATAGTACACACTGTACATTGTCTGTCGATAATGTTTCTGTAGTGCTTTTTCAGCATTCAGCATGTGACTGTGCTGTTGGCGCTGTGGGTTAGGTTCCTGACTTCCATGTCACACGGTCTATGATTGAATCCCATAGAACTATGACTTCATTATTTAACAAACATTTCTTTGAAAAAATGAAACGTTTCCCTTGGTCAGAGATTAAAAAAAACCTCACTTTTTTGAGGTTTTACTGTGCAGAGTGAGGTTTTACCTCACTTTTTTTGAGCAGAAGGTTTACTGTGACCTGAGAAGGGCCGGCATCCAATCACGGTGGTACACACACACGCTCTCACTCATATGAGCTACACGGCTACCAAGATGATCTCGGGTGCGCCGAGCTGGTACGGAACATATTGAACTGATCGACGGCGAATTGTCTCTCAGACAGGCTTTTCACCTCTGAGCTCCCTGACTGACAGTGATCAGCTAGGTAGTGAAACAGTCAGCTGCTTCTAAGCCTTAAACAGCTGCATCTCGGCGCTTCCACGGAGAGATGATTTGAAAGCCGAACATCGCCCATTGGGAACACCTTACTATCACTAGTTTAAGAGACTCTTAAGGTCTTGCAGAGGTGCCTGTCTAATAGCATGCGCTTTGCAAGCTATAGGTGTTTAGGCTGAGGCAGAATGCCTGTTAACAAAATGTTTTTCTAAAGGTGTGTCTAAGTGGCTGCAAAAGGACAACACTCCTGGGGCGCCGTGGCTCAGCTCCTGCACTTGATTATAATGCCGTTACATGTCGAAGCAGTAATTTACGTCATCCTACCACTGCAACACGGGGAATAGAGAGAAATGAGCACACGCTACGAATCGTCTCAATCACTCCCTAGAGTCGTAAGGCGCATTGAAGGGTGCACCCACATCATTAATCGTTGCGCCTCTGTGAAAGGAAAGCTCTTGGGCAGTCTTTGAAACAGCTCGGATGAAACACTTGATTGCTTCCATGTGCATCTGGAGCCCACTTCTTATTTTCACTTCACGCCGCCCAAAGCATTTCTAAAACAGGAGATTCGCGTTTGGGAATGCGCCCTGCCCTACAAATAAAACAGGTCTACGGGTCTGAAACCTGCTCCACGGAAAACAGCTCTGTTGCGCTTTTGATCAAAGGGAGATTCACTGTTCTTACTTTTTGATGACATAACACCCAAAGGGGCTTCTTTGGAGCTGGATTCCAACCAGCATCCTTAAGTTTCTTGGCGGTATCCTTTACAGTCCTCTGTTCGGTCGACAAGGGACTGAAGGGGGCAGCTTTCCTCACACATACAGTGCAATGTACTGTAGTGTTCCCCTTCATTGAATTCGCAGTTCTGCATCAGACCTCTAACTCGTTTCCTTAGCTTGGATTTAAGCCACGAAGCAGGCTTCTACTGTATAAACTTCTAGAGGAATCACAAACTATTTGAGAGGCCACCATCCCAGGGGGACCTGACAAAGTCTATCCCTAAACACCTAGCGCAGTCTCTCGAGAGACTGTCAAAAATCGCTTTCTCTGTTTGCGTTGCAAGTAAGTGAAAAAGCGGTCTCAAACCAGAGCTACTTGGCAGCAGCGGCACGTAAATACCGTTACTGTTACTGCTCGATACCGACGTTAGCCTACTATACCATGTTCAGCCACCGCTAGAAAATGTACGGCTCTAGGACCGGAGCAAACGACAGGAGGGCCAACGCCGAACGGGCACACGTGTCAGACATGGAGCGCGACGAGGATGGGATTCAAACCCATGCGTGAAGAGCACAATGGATTAGCAGTCCATCGCCTTAACCACTCGGCCACCTCGGCAAGGAAACTGGGCTGTCCGGGCATGGGTTGGCGCGCTCCAGATGATCTTTTTCTTTTTTTTCCCTCGTACTCGAGGGTCATTTTCCTGTTCCACATGCGATTTCAACATTTTCCTTGGGAGATGTCAAGCCAGCAAGCCACTGCTGTGGTTCAATGGCCAGTGTGGAGATCAGTGGCCCTGTTGTACACAGAAAGCACATTGAGCTCCTTGGACATGAAAAGTTCCAGATAAAAGCCATTTGTCACCCTTTCTCTTGGTGTTGATGTTGCTATTGTATGTAAAGGTGGCAACTTGCTCAGCGAGCAGGCGGAGCACACACCGAATGCAGATGTGTCTGAGTGGTGTGTCCAAGTGGCTGCAAAAGGACAGGGCTCCTGGGGCGCCGTGGCTTAGTTGCTTAAAGCGCCTGCCTAGTAAACAGGAGACCCTGGCTCTGAATCCCAGCGGTGCCTTTTTTGTTCTGTCTTCTCGAACAGAACTGGTCATTATGGACAACCGCCTACGGCTAGACTTAATTAAATGCAAGCATTCATTTCCTGTCTTGAACGACTTGTTTTTCTTAAAATGGATGCAACTTGCAAAACATGAAATACAAACCTTGCTAATCAGCGCTCGCGGCTGGCAAAAAAAAAAAGAGGTCAGCAATGTTTTTTTCTTTAACCTTAACCCTGCTAATGGAGAAGAGTTAAACGACCGAGTCTATGCAGCTTAAACAGTCCGCACGTCGGGTTCTTAGCTGAAAGGGTGGTAAATCACACTCACCCCAATCCTTAATCTTTTAAAGAGGATACAAAATTGAACCTAGTCGCCACATCACATACATCCTGTTCAACGATAAATAGGTAACATCTGTAGTGTGCTCTCTGAAGGCACTAGTTCTGTAGGATTTGGGATTTACTGAGACAATTATTCATTGTAGCAGTAAATCACAAAGTTGATTCTTTTGATGGCTTTAGAATCCAACCATGCGACATAACTCAAACAACGCACACACACAGGTACTAATACACGAGGATACATTTATTAATACATAGAATATGCATGTAAACCTAACAGATCTTATCGAGAGGGTTATCAGAATACAAAAGGTATATATTCAGTCAGTTACAAAGAGTTACATATATCAAGAGGACATACGTTCAGTATATCATTCATTTAGACCGTTTCGTAAATGAACTTGGTTATAACTTCTACACTAGATACTCAAAACAAGTACATAACTCTTAGGAATTAAATTAACTGGGTAAACTATCACAAAGCTTTAAAAAACTTAACATTTTTATTATCAACAAATTGTAAATACGATGTTTACATTGGCATTATTAATTTTTCACTTGAGTATATGGAGGATTGTGAGAGCAGACCCCCCCTCTTAGGCTACATTTTTAATAAGAAATGGAGGCTGTATGCGTTACAATATAAACATTTACTGTCAAACTTTAAATCAACAGTTGATTTAAAGACAATCTGTCAAAGTGCAATGAAACACAATATTGTTGTTGTTGTTGTTGTTGTTATTGTTGTTTTTATCCTGTAAAGCGTTTTGAGAAGCCACCTTTAAAGGCGCTATATAAAGGCGCTGATTCTTATGGAATGTGTTTACTTTCTTCTTTTTTTTCAGCATAGAATAAACCTGTTACAGTACTTGATTCTTATGGATGCCCGGTTCCGCCGGGGATTCAAAATAAAACATGGAATCACGTGTCTAAGGAAATAGCATTATAACTATATCCATGTACAAACAGTAGAATGTTACATTATTAATTTGGGTGTCTCCTCTTGCCAGAAAGCGCTAAATTGCATTTTGAGTGCGGTTTTTGACTTTTTTTAAATTACAACCCATACATAAGCTGATACTGTTTAGACTTTTAATTATTTTAAACTGTATTACAGCAGCACAATGTGCTTTTTCACGAAACCTAGAGTACTGAAATGTCTTGCGTTGTACAGCTTTTCAGCTAAATATATTTATCGCTTACACCTGACACTTGATGTGCCCGACAAAAACCAGTTGAACAGCTCTGTTGGAGGTTTGCAGATCAGATCAGATTCCCTTCCCCCCACAGAAAGACAGACTTATTAGTCGCTATTCACTGCGACAGCAGCTCCAATTTCAGGCGTAAGCGATAGATCCCAGTTTAGCCGATCTTGTTACAGCATGTTCCAGTTTACTCTTATTAACCATATTAATTTTAAGTGCTTAATGCCATTTTTTGACCACGCACGAATATTCTTATGTCCATACCTTTGCAAGGGAATCAGTGTGAATTGTAATACTAATTAAATAACCGCGGGCACTTTCCACCCCCTCTGACAGCAGGAACATAACCCATTCTCAGCTCAGCAGCTCATTACAATATAGGGTGTTCAAATCTTTTGCTGCCTCAAAAAGCTTTAGAGAACTTAACATTTCTATTATCAACAAATTGTAAATACGACGTTTACATTGGCATTACTAATTTTTCACTTGAGTGTATGGAGGATTGTCAGCTGTCACTGAGAGCAGTTAATTAAATGTATTTTTTGATTCACAATCAGACAAATGCAACATAAATTGTTATCTTTGTCTTCTAAGTATATTAATAAACTTTCAGCATAGCTTTCTCCTAGTTTAGATTAATTTTTCTTGGGATTTTGGGATCAAACGTGGAAAGATTAGATTAGTAATCGTTTTTATTTTTTAAATACATTTTAGAAAAGTGTAATCTATACTTAAAAGCTGTATAAAAGCTGTATAAAAGACACTCGATATTAATGGAGTTTAGTTGATACTTTTTAAACTTTTAATTATTTTAAATTGTATTACAGCATTGTACACATGCTTAAAAGAGAAGAAAACGCAAGCCTTCTTCAGGTGTGAGGGCATTCTGCTCAGAATGAAACACTAAAATGTAATGTAGGCTCTGAATGGGTTCAATTATGATTTGGGCTTGATTAAGGTCGCTGCCTTTCATCCAAAATCCTGCTTGAATCCTTCTAAACTAAAAATTAGACATGAGCAGGGGCTCTGGTGAAATTTCTCTTTTTTTAATTTCTCTTTTTTTCTTGGAAAAATAACTTACCCGCTGCAATCCGGGCACAGAAGGATTAAAAGAAGCCAGACAGGCAGGGGGAAGAGTGAGTTCTAGATAAAGAGGTATCCAGGTAACAGTGAAGGTAACAGCCGCAGACGTGGCCTACTTAGCCCGCCAGGGTTACCCTACTCTTCCGGAGGAGGCCCACCGGGAAATAGCGCTCCAGGCGTTCCTGGCCCCGGCGCCGACTGAGGTGCAGTGCCACGTGATGCTGGCCGCACTGGTCCCCTTGGAGCAGGCCTTGGCTCTGGCTGAGCAGACTGATGCCGTATTCGAGGAAACCGGTGGGCGCCAACGGAGGGGCGCACGGGGAATCAGATGGGGAGGAGGAGACGCCCAGCGCGACGATGCTGGGGGAGCGATGACGGCTGGTCATCTGCCACTGCTGTGGGGAGAGGGGACACATCGCAGGCAACATGAAATTGTCAGGGACATTCAGCTATATACAAAGAAGAGACAGACAAAGTAATAATTCTATATTAACGTGGCCTACATATTGACGCAATGATCAAACTAACTGACATGTTCTGATTCAGATCCCCTGCAGTTCATAATAATTAGAACAATAGCAATGCTGAGTCCTCCCCACCCTACTGAGCACAAATTCAGCTGCTCTCCAGTTCTGTTCTGCATGTTTTTTCATTGCAATTGAGCTCGGAGCTGGAGATGATCTCCATACAGTTCTGTGTTAACTAGCCCGCACTTGCGTGCTAATTTACGGGTTGTGGCAAATGCTTTTTTATAGTTCATATACATGACGGCAACCTGTTACCGAGGAACCTGAGAGGTTTAAAAGCCTCACGAGCCAGGCAGGACTCCAACCTACAATCTTCTGATTCGAAGTCAAACGTGTTATCCATTACGACACTGGCCCATGGAACATGCGCTTGCACTCTACCACAGAGAACAGAAAAAGTGTTGATGTGTCGTGCTGAAATTCCGATTGATTTTGAATTCAAAGAAAAAAGGTTTTCTTCCAAAACACCATGAAATTGTCACATCTTGCAGACAATAGGTGTATTCCATGTTGAAAAGAGAAGAAAGAAAACCATGGAGCCTTTTACAGGTGTGAGGCTTCTTCAGGTGTGAGAAGACCTCACAGTCGAAATGCTGTGTTTCCGTTCTTCTCTTTTCAGCATGCAATAAACCTATTACTTGATCCTTTGCAGCCGAGGCATGCTGAAGTAGCTACCCAGCTGAACATCTAGCAGACTCTACAGTACTTCTCTCCTGTAGAAGTAAAGCAGGGCTTGCTGGGTGAGCTTTTGCTCCGGTAAATTAGGTCACGTGTCATGTTAAATCACTTCTTCTAAACACAACATTTGCTGGTGCTAGCTTTCCCCATGAAAAGAGACATTTCCCTTACAGTACATGACATATAGTTTTTATTCTATCAATAAGTATAGAAATTAAACAAAAGAAAAAATGGTGTCGCCAAAGAATGCACAGCTCTGTCGCCTTGGGGAGGTGTCAAGGGCATTGAGCTCCTTGGACATGAAAAGTGCCTGATAAATGCCATTTCTCATCATTTCTCTTGGCGTCAGTTCTGCTATTAAATTGGACGGAGGCAACGGGCTCAGAGAGCAGGTTAAGTGCACACCGAATGCAGATGTGTCTAAGTGTCTGTAAAAGCGCGGTGCTCCGCTGGTGCTGTTCCCTAGTGGCTTAAAGTGCCCGCCTAGTAAGCAGGCGATCCTGGGTCTGAATACCAGCGGTGCCTCTCTCCGTGTCTTGTTGTGCCGAATGTCTCATTTCAGACAAACATGTACAGCTTGGTTCAGTTTAATGCAAGAATTCATTTCCTTTCTGGAATAACTTGTTTTTGAAGAAATCCATACAGCTTGTGAAAGATGAAATCCATTTCTTGGTTGTCAGTGGAAAAAGATTGCCGGCTGCAAGAAGCGCAAGTGATTGTTTTCTTTGACCATAAACCTGCAAATGTAGAGAGCACAAGCGGCCGTCAGTCTCTGTGGTGCAATCGGTTAGCGCGTTCGGCTGTTAACCGAAAGGTTGGTGGTTCAAGCCCACCCAGGGACGCATGTCTCAGTTTTTCCAATGTAAACATCATCACCGCTAAAGAAGATGGTGCAAAAGGCTCCACAGTCGAAACATTGTGCTTCTTTTCTTCTCTTTTCAGCATGGAGTAAACCTTTGCTTGATCCTTTGCAGCCTACGCATGCTGACACAGCTACCTTTCTCTTAACGCGCCTCAATCATTATTCACCAAAACCATCAGCAGAATGTGTCGCCTTTGTGGTGATGTCACTCCTCTGCTTCACAAATGTCCTTAGTGACGGACCATTCCTTTCTACCATTTTTCCGGAGCGGTTATTGATTGCTCCATCATTTCCCTCATACTTTCCATCCCTAGATTGAAAAAAAAAAACAGAAACAGGCTGACAGGACGACAATCAAATTGCAAAAACTCATCAAAGCACTCGATAGAGTATTTGAATCCACAAGTAGCTACGAGCAACTTTGTCCTGGCTTGCATGAAAGTCGGAAAATGTCAAAAAGAAAAAGATGGTGGCTTTTTCATATTTGTTCTTTTATTTTTAGTTCGTTGGCTCTTCTGTCCATTGTCCTCCTGCCTGGCTCTTGACCTGTGACTGTCTGAACGCACACGTTAGACTTTCAGGCGGGGGATTTGTCCTGAGCCTCTGTGAAAGACCCACCCACCCCCATAAATAACTGCTCTAGAAACACATGATTGCAAAACTAAACCACAGCTTAAAGAGGAGCTTGTCATGACCGCCAGGCAGTTAAGACCAACTCTTAAGCGATCTAATCAGCACCAGCAGTGGGTGATTATTAACAAACGCTGCCGCACGAGTTAACCCACCTGCACACACTCCAATGTGCGGTACACAGTGCTATTTTTACCATCTTTACCTGCTTCCCGCTGCTCGGTATTGAGTCTATTCCTTCAGAGCTCTACCTGGCATTTTTTTCTACCTGGCTACTTAGGAGCCGAGAGATCATTTCAGCTTTTCGCGTCTGAACGGAAAACACAAACGACCAACTCGGAATGACTTGCCTTTGACGCTTATCAAAGCGTTCTTTGTGCATCGAACAGACCCACTCACCTCTTAGTGTGGCGGGATCTGCACAGTGCATGTCGCAGCGCTCCCTGCTTTCACTTCAATGTGCTTCCTGATGTCGAGTCGTGTGCCGTGCGGAGGCTCTGAAAGCGAGAGCAATGAAAAGGTGCACGACGCTGTGAAAGAAAACAGAGAAGTGAAATGCAGTTCTTTCTCTAAGGAGGTAAAAGAAAAGCTACTCCCCGTCGGAGAAATCGAACCCCGGTCTCCTGCATGACAGGCGGGGATACTTGCCACTATACTAACGAGGAAGACAGCGCACGCTCCGACCCCCGGCATCGTGTCCCGACCCAGCGTGCTGGAAGGCGACGCGTGCTGTGATTCCATTACGGAGCAGAAATGACAACCGAGGAGCCGAGAGATCATTTCAGCTTTTCGCGTCTGAACGGAAAACACAAACGACCAACTCGGAATGACTTGCCTTTGACGCTTTTCAAAGCGTTCTTTGTGCACGACGACTGCGCCGCCTAGCAGATACAAATGGGTTGTACAACTTTGAAGTAACAAATGGAAGAGGGCTAAGCCCCCTCTCTTTTAGCCCAGGTTCGATCTGTCTCCCAGACTCACCAGGCGCACGCACACACACACACCCGTGCCGTTGAAGTGCTCTGCTTCATTTCTAAGGGCAACTCAACATTCACTCCTACCCCGAGTGCAGAAAAGACAGCGTCTGCAGCAACAGCAGCTCAGGTCTCTGCCCATCTCCTCTTTTCTGCGGCTCCTGCGGAGTGGAGTCCTGCCTGGAGCTGTGTTTGCAGGCGGCGGCTCCCCGCGCCCTGTCTGTGCGTCGTGAAATTAATTAATAACGTTAATAAATTTATAAAGTAAATTTATAAAGTTATAAATTAGAAATTAATAACGATATAATTATATTCATGTACCGCAACACAAGAATAGTACACACTGTACATTGTCTGTCGATAATGTTTCTGTAGTGCTTTTTCAGCATTCAGCATGTGACTGTGCTGTTGGCGCTGTGGGTTAGGTTCCTGACTTCCATGTCACACGGTCTATGATTGAATCCCATAGAACTATGACTTCATTATTTAACAAACATTTCTTTGAAAAAATGAAACGTTTCCCTTGGTCAGAGATTAAAAAAAACCTCACTTTTTTGAGGTTTTACTGTGCAGAGTGAGGTTTTACCTCACTTTTTTTGAGCAGAAGGTTTACTGTGACCTGAGAAGGGCCGGCATCCAATCACGGTGGTACACACACACGCTCTCACTCATATGAGCTACACGGCTACCAAGATGATCTCGGGTGCGCCGAGCTGGTACGGAACATATTGAACTGATCGACGGCGAATTGTCTCTCAGACAGGCTTTTCACCTCTGAGCTCCCTGACTGACAGTGATCAGCTAGGTAGTGAAACAGTCAGCTGCTTCTAAGCCTTAAACAGCTGCATCTCGGCGCTTCCACGGAGAAATGATTTGAAAGCCGAACATCGCCCATTGGGAACACCTTACTATCACTAGTTTAAGAGACTCTTAAGGTCTTGCAGAGGTGCCTGTCTAATAGCATGCGCTTTGCAAGCTATAGGTGTTTAGGCTGAGGCAGAATGCCTGTTAACAAAATGTTTTTCTAAAGGTGTGTCTAAGTGGCTGCAAAAGGACAACACTCCTGGGGCGCCGTGGCTCAGCTCCTGCACTTGATTATAATGCCGTTACATGTCGAAGCAGTAATTTACGTCATCCTACCACTGCAACACGGGGAATAGAGAGAAATGAGCACACGCTACGAATCGTCTCAATCACTCCCTAGAGTCGTAAGGCGCATTGAAGGGTGCACCCACATCATTAATCGTTGCGCCTCTGTGAAAGGAAAGCTCTTGGGCAGTCTTTGAAACAGCTCGGATGAAACACTTGATTGCTTCCATGTGCATCTGGAGCCCACTTCTTATTTTCACTTCACGCCGCCCAAAGCATTTCTAAAACAGGAGATTCGCGTTTGGGAATGCGCCCTGCCCTACAAATAAAACAGATCTACGGGTCTGAAACCTGCTCCACGGAAAACAGCTCTGTTGCGCTTTTGATCAAAGGGAGATTCACTGTTCTTACTTTTTGATGACATAACACCCAAAGGGGCTTCTTTGGAGCTGGATTCCAACCAGCATCCTTAAGTTTCTTGGCGGTATCCTTTACAGTCCTCTGTTCGGTCGACAAGGGACTGAAGGGGGCAGCTTTCCTCACACATACAGTGCAATGTACTGTAGTGTTCCCCTTCATTGAATTCGCAGTTCTGCATCAGACCTCTAACTCGTTTCCTTAGCTTGGATTTAAGCCACGAAGCAGGCTTCTACTGTATAAACTTCTAGAGGAATCACAAACTATTTGAGAGGCCACCATCCCAGGGGGACCTGACAAAGTCTATCCCTAAACACCTAGCGCAGTCTCTCGAGAGACTGTCAAAAATCGCTTTCTCTGTTTGCGTTGCAAGTAAGTGAAAAAGCGGTCTCAAACCAGAGCTACTTGGCAGCAGCGGCACGTAAATACCGTTACTGTTACTGCTCGATACCGACGTTAGCCTACTATACCATGTTCAGCCACCGCTAGAAAATGTACGGCTCTAGGACCGGAGCAAACGACAGGAGGGCCAACACCGAACGGGCACACGTGTCAGACATGGAGCGCGACGAGGATGGGATTCAAACCCATGCGTGAAGAGCACAATGGATTAGCAGTCCATCGCCTTAACCACTCAGCCACCTCAGCAAGGAAACTGGGCTGTCCGGGCATGGGTTGGCGCGCTCCAGATGATCTTTTTCTTTTTTTTCCCTCGTACTCGAGGGTCATTTTCCTGTTCCACATGCGATTTCAACATTTTCCTTGGGAGATGTCAAGCCAGCAAGCCACTGCTGTGGTTCAATGGCCAGTGTGGAGATCAGTGGCCCTGTTGTACACAGAAAGCACATTGAGCTCCTTGGACATGAAAAGTTCCAGATAAAAGCCATTTGTCACCCTTTCTCTTGGTGTTGATGTTGCTATTGTATGTAAAGGTGGCAACTTGCTCAGCGAGCAGGCGGAGCACACACCGAATGCAGATGTGTCTGAGTGGTGTGTCCAAGTGGCTGCAAAAGGACAGGGCTCCTGGGGCGCCGTGGCTTAGTTGCTTAAAGCGCCTGCCTAGTAAACAGGAGACCCTGGCTCTGAATCCCAGCGGTGCCTTTTTTGTTCTGTCTTCTCGAACAGAACTGGTCATTATGGACAACCGCCTACGGCTAGACTTAATTAAATGCAAGCATTCATTTCCTGTCTTGAACGACTTGTTTTTCTTAAAATGGATGCAACTTGCAAAACATGAAATACAAACCTTGCTAATCAGCGCTCGCGGCTGGCAAAAAAAAAAAGAGGTCAGCAATGTTTTTTTCTTTAACCTTAACCCTGCTAATGGAGAAGAGTTAAACGACCGAGTCTATGCAGCTTAAACAGTCCGCACGTCGGGTTCTTAGCTGAAAGGGTGGTAAATCACACTCACCCCAATCCTTAATCTTTTAAAGAGGATACAAAATTGAACCTAGTCGCCACATCACATACATCCTGTTCAACGATAAATAGGTAACATCTGTAGTGTGCTCTCTGAAGGCACTAGTTCTGTAGGATTTGGGATTTACTGAGACAATTATTCATTGTAGCAGTAAATCACAAAGTTGATTCTTTTGATGGCTTTAGAATCCAACCATGCGACATAACTCAAACAACGCACACACACAGGTACTAATACACGAGGATACATTTATTAATACATAGAATATGCATGTAAACCTAACAGATCTTATCGAGAGGGTTATCAGAATACAAAAGGTATATATTCAGTCAGTTACAAAGAGTTACATATATCAAGAGGACATACGTTCAGTATATCATTCATTTAGACCGTTTCGTAAATGAACTTGGTTATAACTTCTACACTAGATACTCAAAACAAGTACATAACTCTTAGGAATTAAATTGATATCAACTGGTTGGGATAACAATTGAATTCTCGAGCTGTCATGCAGTGAAGTTGAATACTCATCCAATCTCTGGGGATTCAGATCTCCTGCGGGCACAAAGAAGCAGTTGCAGGCTTGTTGCTGTCTAATCCGCGCTCTCTGGCTCTATGCCAGGCTTTGCTGTTCAGCTTGCAACTGTGCTCTGGTGATGTTGACCTTGGGGTTGTAGACCACTTGGATGAGGCTCTCTCTTGGAATCTTGCAGACCTTTAGGCGCCAATGGATGACCATTGATCATGATAGCCAGGCTTAGCTAAGTGCATCCCCATTTGGGAGCTGTACCTTATCAAAAGAAAACATCTTTAAATCAGTCTGCATGAATAGCTTCTCTGTGACTGCACCACAGAGATGAAGAGGGAGATGGGGCCTCATTTGGGAAAGCACAGCAACACTTAATTCTGTCTTATTAATAAGCCTCGCCGCTACAGTACGTACAGTTATAATTCAATCTGAATTAAAAACTACATGTCCCAGTTACCATGGTGGTGCTTGTGATC
Organism: Lepisosteus platostomus; assembly: GCF_059453375.1. Taxonomy (NCBI): domain Eukaryota; kingdom Metazoa; phylum Chordata; class Actinopteri; order Semionotiformes; family Lepisosteidae; genus Lepisosteus; species Lepisosteus platostomus. The sequence goes on along the minus strand of NC_142632.1, from coordinate 777,383 downwards.
ATTGCGTTTAACCAACGAAACAGGGCGAAAAAATCAGTCACATGACTTTGTGGCTGAGTTTAGAAAGCTTAACGTATCAGCAAGACAGCAAAGACATTTTTCCAAGAAAGTTTAGCCTTTGTCACTAATGAAACCGCTAAATAAAGACATAAATATGGAAATTGACAATTAACTGACTTTTATATTTCTAAATATCACAACATGTTCGAATCCAAGTCATTTTTAATAACAATGGGTAAACTGGGTAAACTATCACAAAGCTTTAAAAAACTTAACATTTTTATTATCAACAAATTGTAAATACGATGTTTACATTGGCATTATTAATTTTTCACTTGAGTATATGGAGGATTGTGAGAGCAGACCCCCCCTCTTAGGCTACATTTTTAATAAGAAATGGAGGCTGTATGCGTTACAATATAAACATTTACTGTCAAACTTTAAATCAACAGTTGATTTAAAGACAATCTGTCAAAGTGCAATGAAACACAATATTGTTGTTGTTGTTGTTGTTGTTATTGTTGTTTTTATCCTGTAAAGCGTTTTGAGAAGCCACCTTTAAAGGCGCTATATAAAGGCGCTGATTCTTATGGAATGTGTTTACTTTCTTCTTTTTTTTCAGCATAGAATAAACCTGTTACAGTACTTGATTCTTATGGATGCCCGGTTCCGCCGGGGATTCAAAATAAAACATGGAATCACGTGTCTAAGGAAATAGCATTATAACTATATCCATGTACAAACAGTAGAATGTTACATTATTAATTTGGGTGTCTCCTCTTGCCAGAAAGCGCTAAATTGCATTTTGAGTGCGGTTTTTGACTTTTTTTAAATTACAACCCATACATAAGCTGATACTGTTTAGACTTTTAATTATTTTAAACTGTATTACAGCAGCACAATGTGCTTTTTCACGAAACCTAGAGTACTGAAATGTCTTGCGTTGTACAGCTTTTCAGCTAAATATATTTATCGCTTACACCTGACACTTGATGTGCCCGACAAAAACCAGTTGAACAGCTCTGTTGGAGGTTTGCAGATCAGATCAGATTCCCTTCCCCCCACAGAAAGACAGACTTATTAGTCGCTATTCACTGCGACAGCAGCTCCAATTTCAGGCGTAAGCGATAGATCCCAGTTTAGCCGATCTTGTTACAGCATGTTCCAGTTTACTCTTATTAACCATATTAATTTTAAGTGCTTAATGCCATTTTTTGACCACGCACGAATATTCTTATGTCCATACCTTTGCAAGGGAATCAGTGTGAATTGTAATACTAATTAAATAACCGCGGGCACTTTCCACCCCCTCTGACAGCAGGAACATAACCCATTCTCAGCTCAGCAGCTCATTACAATATAGGGTGTTCAAATCTTTTGCTGCCTCAAAAAGCTTTAGAGAACTTAACATTTCTATTATCAACAAATTGTAAATACGACGTTTACATTGGCATTACTAATTTTTCACTTGAGTGTATGGAGGATTGTCAGCTGTCACTGAGAGCAGTTAATTAAATGTATTTTTTGATTCACAATCAGACAAATGCAACATAAATTGTTATCTTTGTCTTCTAAGTATATTAATAAACTTTCAGCATAGCTTTCTCCTAGTTTAGATTAATTTTTCTTGGGATTTTGGGATCAAACGTGGAAAGATTAGATTAGTAATCGTTTTTATTTTTTAAATACATTTTAGAAAAGTGTAATCTATACTTAAAAGCTGTATAAAAGCTGTATAAAAGACACTCGATATTAATGGAGTTTAGTTGATACTTTTTAAACTTTTAATTATTTTAAATTGTATTACAGCATTGTACACATGCTTAAAAGAGAAGAAAACGCAAGCCTTCTTCAGGTGTGAGGGCATTCTGCTCAGAATGAAACACTAAAATGTAATGTAGGCTCTGAATGGGTTCAATTATGATTTGGGCTTGATTAAGGTCGCTGCCTTTCATCCAAAATCCTGCTTGAATCCTTCTAAACTAAAAATTAGACATGAGCAGGGGCTCTGGTGAAATTTCTCTTTTTTTAATTTCTCTTTTTTTCTTGGAAAAATAACTTACCCGCTGCAATCCGGGCACAGAAGGATTAAAAGAAGCCAGACAGGCAGGGGGAAGAGTGAGTTCTAGATAAAGAGGTATCCAGGTAACAGTGAAGGTAACAGCCGCAGACGTGGCCTACTTAGCCCGCCAGGGTTACCCTACTCTCCCGGAGGAGGCCCACCGGGAAATAGCGCTCCAGGCGTTCCTGGCCCCGGCGCCGACTGAGGTGCAGTGCCACGTGATGCTGGCCGCACTGGTCCCCTTGGAGCAGGCCTTGGCTCTGGCTGAGCAGACTGATGCCGTATTCGAGGAAACCGGTGGGCGCCAACGGAGGGGCGCACGGGGAATCAGATGGGGAGGAGGAGACGCCCAGCGCGACGATGCTGGGGGAGCGATGACGGCTGGTCATCTGCCACTGCTGTGGGGAGAGGGGACACATCGCAGGCAACATGAAATTGTCAGGGACATTCAGCTATATACAAAGAAGAGACAGACAAAGTAATAATTCTATATTAACGTGGCCTACATATTGACGCAATGATCAAACTAACTGACATGTTCTGATTCAGATCCCCTGCAGTTCATAATAATTAGAACAATAGCAATGCTGAGTCCTCCCCACCCTACTGAGCACAAATTCAGCTGCTCTCCAGTTCTGTTCTGCATGTTTTTTCATTGCAATTGAGCTCGGAGCTGGAGATGATCTCCATACAGTTCTGTGTTAACTAGCCCGCACTTGCGTGCTAATTTACGGGTTGTGGCAAATGCTTTTTTATAGTTCATATACATGACGGCAACCTGTTACCGAGGAACCTGAGAGGTTTAAAAGCCTCACGAGCCAGGCAGGACTCCAACCTACAATCTTCTGATTCGAAGTCAAACGTGTTATCCATTACGACACTGGCCCATGGAACATGCGCTTGCACTCTACCACAGAGAACAGAAAAAGTGTTGATGTGTCGTGCTGAAATTCCGATTGATTTTGAATTCAAAGAAAAAAGGTTTTCTTCCAAAACACCATGAAATTGTCACATCTTACAGACAATAGGTGTATTCCATGTTGAAAAGAGAAGAAAGAAAACCATGGAGCCTTTTACAGGTGTGAGGCTTCTTCAGGTGTGAGAAGACCTCACAGTCGAAATGCTGTGTTTCCGTTCTTCTCTTTTCAGCATGCAATAAACCTATTACTTGATCCTTTGCAGCCGAGGCATGCTGAAGTAGCTACCCAGCTGAACATCTAGCAGACTCTACAGTACTTCTCTCCTGTAGAAGTAAAGCAGGGCTTGCTGGGTGAGCTTTTGCTCCGGTAAATTAGGTCACGTGTCATGTTAAATCACTTCTTCTAAACACAACATTTGCTGGTGCTAGCTTTCCCCATGAAAAGAGACATTTCCCTTACAGTACATGACATATAGTTTTTATTCTATCAATAAGTATAGAAATTAAACAAAAGAAAAAATGGTGTCGCCAAAGAATGCACAGCTCTGTCGCCTTGGGGAGGTGTCAAGGGCATTGAGCTCCTTGGACATGAAAAGTGCCCGATAAATGCCATTTCTCATCATTTCTCTTGGCGTCAGTTCTGCTATTAAATGGGACGGAGGCAACGGGCTCAGAGAGCAGGTTAAGTGCACACCGAATGCAGATGTGTCTAAGTGTCTGTAAAAGCGCGGTGCTCCGCTGGTGCTGTTCCCTAGTGGCTTAAAGTGCCCGCCTAGTAAGCAGGCGATCCTGGGTCTGAATACCAGCGGTGCCTCTCTCCGTGTCTTGTTGTGCCGAATGTCTCATTTCAGACAAACATGTACAGCTTGGTTCAGTTTAATGCAAGAATTCATTTCCTTTCTGGAATAACTTGTTTTTGAAGAAATCCATACAGCTTGTGAAAGATGAAATCCATTTCTTGGTTGTCAGTGGAAAAAGATTGCCGGCTGCAAGAAGCGCAAGTGATTGTTTTCTTTGACCATAAACCTGCAAATGTAGAGAGCACAAGTGGCCGTCAGTCTCTGTGGTGCAATCGGTTAGCGCGTTCGGCTGTTAACCGAAAGGTTGGTGGTTCAAGCCCACCCAGGGACGCATGTCTCAGTTTTTCCAATGTAAACATCATCACCGCTAAAGAAGATGGTGCAAAAGGCTCCACAGTCGAAACATTGTGCTTCTTTTCTTCTCTTTTCAGCATGGAGTAAACCTTTGCTTGATCCTTTGCAGCCTACGCATGCTGACACAGCTACCTTTCTCTTAACGCGCCTCAATCATTATTCACCAAAACCATCAGCAGAATGTGTCGCCTTTGTGGTGATGTCACTCCTCTGCTTCACAAATGTCCTTAGTGACGGACCATTCCTTTCTACCATTTTTCCGGAGCGGTTATTGATTGCTCCATCATTTCCCTCATACTTTCCATCCCTAGATTGAAAAAAAAAAACAGAAACAGGCTGACAGGACGACAATCAAATTGCAAAAACTCATCAAAGCACTCGATAGAGTATTTGAATCCACAAGTAGCTACGAGCAACTTTGTCCTGGCTTGCATGAAAGTCGGAAAATGTCAAAAAGAAAAAGATGGTGGCTTTTTCATATTTGTTCTTTTATTTTTAGTTCGTTGGCTCTTCTGTCCATTGTCCTCCTGCCTGGCTCTTGACCTGTGACTGTCTGAACGCACACGTTAGACTTTCAGGCGGGGGATTTGTCCTGAGCCTCTGTGAAAGACCCACCCACCCCCATAAATAACTGCTCTAGAAACACATGATTGCAAAACTAAACCACAGCTTAAAGAGGAGCTTGTCATGACCGCCAGGCAGTTAAGACCAACTCTTAAGCGATCTAATCAGCACCAGCAGTGGGTGATTATTAACAAACGCTGCCGCACGAGTTAACCCACCTGCACACACTCCACCGTGCGGTACACAGTGCTATTTTTACCATCTTTACCTGCTTCCCGCTGCTCGGTATTGAGTCTATTCCTTCAGAGCTCTACCTGGCATTTTTTCCATTACCTCGTTTATTCTGGATATTGGACTCCCCTTCTGCCTTTTTGACTTTGGACCTCGCCTCTCACCTCGGACTGTTTGCCACCAGTGTTCTCCCTGGATTACGACTTACCTTACGCCTCTTGACCACGAAACAAAGCAAAGCAGAGCAAAACAAAACGAACAAACGAAAACCCTCACGTCCCGCACTTGCATATAACGCCGTTATATACCAAAGGTTTTGGTGGTCATTTTGAATGACCACAGAGCGCTGTGACCTCGGTTTTACATCTCATCCAAAAGACAGCGCCCTTTTACAACACAGCATCTCCGTCACTATACTTGGGCATTGGGACCCGCACAGACCTCAGGGTGAGCGCCCCACCGCCGGCACCATTAACACCGCTTCCAGCTGGAAGCTTTGTTTTTCCCTGTAGCTCACCCTCATCCGGGTACTGACCTGGCTCACACCTGCTTAGCTTCAGTGGGTTTTTTGAGTTGCGAGTTGCAAGGGGATGCAAGTGATGGAGCCGCTCGCAGCAAAAGCCACTGCATTGGCCGGGAATCGAACCCGAGCCTCCCGCGTGGCAGGCGAGAATTCTACCACTGAACCACCAATGCTCAGTGCCTGGGCCTTTAAAAAAGACGCTTTTTTGGTGCTCTGTGCAAAACGCGTCGACATCTGCTTCCAGCTGCAAAATGCCATTCGCGGACGCTGAAGAACTTATTTCCAAGGCAGCGGGTACAAGCGATTGGGCGTTTTAAAACCACCAGGAACAGCAAAGAGGCGCGCTTCTTTGCTTGCGCCGAAACACACCGACTGGAGGCGGATAACGTAGTCGGCAGGATTCGAACCTGCGCGGGGAGACCCCAATGGATTTCTAGTCCATCGCCTTAACCACTCGGCCACGACTACAGCAAGCCCCACTGCCGCTGCGTTCTTGCTACAATCTTACCTGGATCGCGAGGCGCCGGCGGAAGCCTATTTCAAAGTCGTTCTCCGTTTCAAAAAAACATTTCCAAAATACAAGCCTTGCAGACAGACACGCCTCAGAGGACTTAAGGGTGGCTTCATGTCGGAATGATAAAGTCTCCCCGTCCGGACATGAAAATGCCACTTTGTTACACAAAAAAAAGAATCAACAACAGAGAAATGCCCACAAGCATTTGAAAAGCCGCACCACGTCGCACTTGAAATAGCTCTTACATTAGTGGTAGACGCAGGAATCGCCTTTTTATTTACGCTCTTACCAACGCGATGGAAAGCAAAACAAAGCAAAGCAGAGCAAAACAAAACGAACAAACGAAAACCTTGCGTATAACGCCGTTATGTGCCCAAGCGGTATTGTACATCATCCTAGCACTGCACCCCGGGGCGTACGGTATATGGGAACGAGCACACGCCACGAATCGTCTCGAATCACTCCCTACAGCTGTAAGGCGCCTTGAAGCGTGCACCCCCAACATTCTTCTTTGCGCATGTGTGGAAGGTAAACTCTTGAGCAGACTCTGAACCAGCTCTAAGGAAACTAATCCGATTAGACGTTACTTTGACTCATCTTTTTACGCTCAGTGCTGGATTGCTCAAACTCCAGCTAGGGTTAGGGTTAGCATTCCCACGCTACTTAGACACTTTGTTTACGCTCAGTGCTGGATTTTGGGAACTTCAGGATGAGTGGGAATTTTCTCCTATCTGTCAATTCTGTTTTGTTTTGGAGACTCTTGGCTGCCTATGTTGTACAGTGCAGCGTGAAGGAAACATTTTCCAAAACTGTGTCAGCTCAAAAGTTGTAAGAAAACCTCTCCAGCTGCTTTAACTCTCTTCATTTTTGTCATTTAATGTGACACTCGATGTATAACTGGAGCCTCACATATGCAAATGGTGAGGCTCCAGTTCGACACCCAGTTCGACACCACTTTACAGTATATGACAAAAGCATGGCAGACTGTGCCGGACTGGCAGATAACTTCCGCTTATTTTTACCATATTAAACATTGGAAATCCTCCCACTTGTATTTGTGACACTTGATTTTGGCTCCACCTAAGACACTCTTAAATCTTCAAACACTTTTCTCTTCTCCCGCAACACTCTTGTCTGTCGGCACTATGTGGCAGCATTGCATGACAACCCCTCTCACCACGGAAAGGAACCTAACAGCTTTGGTAAGAGAGGAGAAAAGGACCTGGCCAGTACGGGGCTCGAACCCGTGACCTTGGCGTTATTAGGACCACGCTCGAACCAACTGAGCTAACCGGCCTCACAACAGTGCTCCTCTCTGTGCTGCAAAAAATCGAACTCAGGGAATTTCTTTTGTCCTCCTTTGAATAGAAAGCCGTGTAATTCAGTGTACGGGCTTTCTCGTGCAGTTTCATGGTTCTTGTAACCCAAATCCTACACTGGCCTGAAGTGCCCCCCCATTTCACAGCATTTTTCAGCTGATTTAAAATGTACCTAAAGGAGAAGCATTATTGAAGACCATCAATTACCAAGAGCTTTTGTCAAAGGTTTTGGTGGTCATTTTGAATGACCACAGAGCGCTGTGACCTCGGTTTTACATCTCATCCAAAAGACAGCGCCCTTTTACAACACAGCATCTCCGTCACTATACTTGGGCATTGGGACCCGCACAGACCTCAGGGTGAGCGCCCCACCGCCGGCACCATTAACACCGCTTCCAGCTGGAAGCTTTGTTTTTCCCTGTAGCTCACCCTCATCCGGGTACTGACCTGGCTCACACCTGCTTAGCTTCAGTGGGTTTTTTGAGTTGCGAGTTGCAAGGGGATGCAAGTGATGGAGCCGCTCGCAGCAAAAGCCACTGCATTGGCCGGGAATCGAACCCGAGCCTCCCGCGTGGCAGGCGAGAATTCTACCACTGAACCACCAATGCTCAGTGCCTGGGCCTTCAAAAAAGACGCTTTTTTGGTGCTCTGTGCAAAACGCGTCGACATCTGCTTCCAGCTGCAAAATGCCATTCGCGGACGCTGAAGAACTTATTTCCAAGGCAGCGGGTACAAGCGATTGGGCATTTTAAAACCACCAGGAACAGCAAAGAGGCGCGCTTCTTTGCTTGCGCCGAAACACACCGACTGGAGGCGGATAACGTAGTCGGCAGGATTCGAACCTGCGCGGGGAGACCCCAATGGATTTCTAGTCCATCGCCTTAACCACTCGGCCACGACTACAGCAAGCCCCACTGCCGCTGCGTTCTTGCTACAATCTTACCTGGATCGCGAGGCGCCGGCGGAAGCCTATTTCAAAGTCGTTCTCCGTTTCAAAAAAACATTTCCAAAATACAAGCCTTGCAGACAGACACGCCTCAGAGGACTTAAGGTTGGCTTCATGTCGGAATGATAAAGTCTCCCCGTCCGGACATGAAAATGCCACTTTGTTACACACAAAAAAAGAATCAACAACAGAGAAATGCCCACAAGCATTTGAAAAGCCGCACCACGTCGCACTTGAAATAGCTCTTACATTAGTGGTAGACGCAGGAATCGCCTTTTTATTTACGCTCTTACCAACGCGATGGAAAGCAAAACAAAGCAAAGCAGAGCAAAACAAAACGAACAAACGAAAACCTTGCGTATAACGCCGTTACGTGCCCAAGCGGTATTGTACATCATCCTAGCACTGCACCCCGGGGCGTACGGTATATGGGAACGAGCACACGCCACGAATCGTCTCGAATCACTCCCTACAGCTGTAAGGCGCCTTGAAGCGTGCACCCCCAACATTCTTCTTTGCGCATGTGTGAAAGGTAAACTCTTGAGCAGACTCTGAACCAGCTCTAAGGAAACTAATCCGATTAGACGTTACTTTGACTCATCTTTTTACGCTCAGTGCTGGATTGCTCAAACTCCAGCTAGGGTTAGGGTTAGCATTCCCACGCTACTTAGACACTTTGTTTACGCTCAGTGCTGGATTTTGGGAACTTCAGGATGAGTGGGAATTTTCTCCTATCTGTCAATTCTGTTTTGTTTTGGAGACTCTTGGCTGCCTATGTTGTACAGTGCAGCGTGAAGGAAACATTTTCCAAAACTGTGTCAGCTCAAAAGTTGTAAGAAAACCTCTCCAGCTGCTTTAACTCTCTTCATTTTTGTCATTTAATGTGACACTCGATGTATAACTGGAGCCTCACATATGCAAATGGTGAGGCTCCAGTTCGACACCCAGTTCGACACCACTTTACAGTATATGACAAAAGCATGGCAGACTGTGCCGGACCGGCAGATAACTTCCGCTTATTTTTACCATATTAAACATTGGAAATCCTCCCACTTGTATTTGTGACACTTGATTTTGGCTCCACCTAAGACACTCTTAAATCTTCAAACACTTTTCTCTTCTCCCGCAATACTCTTGTCTGTCGGCACTATGTGGCAGCGTTGCATGACAACCCCTCTCACCACGGAAAGGAACCTAACAGCTTTGGTAAGAGAGGAGAAAAGGACCTGGCCAGTACGGGGCTCGAACCCGTGACCTTGGCGTTATTAGCACCACGCTCGAACCAACTGAGCTAACCGGCCTCACAACAGTGCTCCTCTCTGTGCTGCAAAAAATCGAACTCAGGGAATTTCTTTTGTCCTCCTTTGAATAGAAAGCCGTGTAATTCAGTGTACGGGCTTTCTCGTGCAGTTTCATGGTTCTTGAAACCCAAATCCTACACTGGCCTGAAGTGCCCCCCCATTTCACAGCATTTTTCAGCTGATTTAAAATGTACCTAAAGGAGAAGCATTATTGAAGACCATCAATTACCAAGAGCTTTTGTCAAAGGTTTTGGTGGTCATTTTGAATGACCACAGAGCGCTGTGACCTCGGTTTTACATCTCATCCAAAAGACAGCGCCCTTTTACAACACAGCATCTCCGTCACTATA
>NC_142632.1:742500-765000 GCF_059453375.1 Lepisosteus platostomus | reverse complement strand
CAGAAGAAATTCCATATTTTGGGATGGCCAAGTAAGAGTCCTGACCCCAATCGCATTGAAGTGCTGTGGCGTGATCTGAAGCAGGCCGTTCAGCGCAAGACATCCCAAAAATATACATGAACTGAAACAGTTTTGCATAGAGGAATAGGCCAAAATGCCTCCTAACCGCTGCTCAGGTCTGACCAGCCGCTACAGAAAGTGGGGATTGAGGTTTTTGTCATAAAGGAGGTTCCACTAGCTCCTTAATATAAGGGTTCACATACTTTTTCCATCAATGACCTTGATTGTTTAAACCATTTGGTCAATAAAGAAACAGCAATGTCAAATGTTGGGCGTGTGTTGTTTGTGAAATCAGACTCTCTTTATTAATTATTATGACTTAGATAAAGATAAGATCACATGTTAGGAGCCATTCATGCAGAAATCCACATCATTCCGAAGGGCTGTTTACAAAAGTTTTTCTCCCAACTGTATGTGAGAGAAAAGCAGAGACGCTCACTAAGTAAGGTGGGGTTGTAGCTTTGCAAATCACAAGGACATTTGTACGCTCAAAATGGGACAGGAGCACCCCAGATGGGACTCAAACCCACAATCGCTGTTTTAGGAGGCCAGTGTCTTAGCCATTAGGCCACTGGGGCACACTGGGGAGGGTCAATCACGCTGATGAGAGACAGTTTTTTTTTCCTTTGCTTTTTCAAAGGGATCCCCAAAATTAGGGAAGTTAGGCAGCAGAAGGTTTACTGTGACCTGAGAAGGACCGGCATCCAATCACGGTGGTACACACACACACGCTCTCACTCATCTGAGCTACACGGCTATCAAGATGATCTCAGGTGCGCCGAGCTGGTACGGAACATATTGAACTGATCGACGACGAATTGTCTCTCAGACAGGCTTTTCACCTCTGAGCTCCCTGACTGACAGTGATCAGCTAGGTAGTGAAACAGTCAGCTGCTTCTAAGCCTTAAACAGCTGTATCTCGGCGCTTCCACGGAGAGATGATTTGAAAGCCGAACATCGCCTATTGGGAACACCTTTCTATCACTAGTTTAAGAGACTCTTAAGGTCTTGCAGAGGTGCCTGTCTAATAGCATGTGCTTTGCAAGCTATAGGTGTTTAGGCTGAGGCAGAATGCCTGTTAACAAAATGTTTTTCTAAAGGGGCCTCGCACTCTTTTCCAAGCAATGGTCACCATCCCCACCGAGTGTCACAATGTAGTCATGTCCTAGGACATCACCTGTTAGTCTCCATTTGTCTGCCACCAACACTTTAGGTTACGGAGTCACAACCGCACCCCGGAGACCAGAGGAGCCATTGGCGTTCTGGCGGCGCAGATTGGGCTGAAGGTGGGACGCTTGAATCTCGCTGTTGGAGGCCGTCTGAAACTGACCCAAGCCTTTCCCTTGAATTAAATGTAAATAAGAAATGAACCCCAGATGCACATGGAATCAATCACGTGTTTCCTTTGAGCCGTTTCAGAGACTGCTCCAGAGTTTACCTTGCACAGATGCGCAAAGATTAATGATGGGGGTGCACGCTTCCAGGCGTCTTACAACTGTAGGGACTGTTTAGAGACAATTCGTAGATTGTTCTCATTTCCCTCTATTCCCCGTGTTGCAGTGGTAGGATGACGTAAATTCCTGCTTCGACACGTAACGGCATTATAATCAAGTGCAGGAGCTGAGGGCTTTAGTTTTGTTTCGTTTTCCATGGCGTTCGTAAGCGCGCAAATCAAAGGCAATTCCTGCGTCTAACACGAATGTAAATGCTTTGGAAAGTGCAGTGTGGTGCAGCTTGTAAAATCCTTTTCCACATTTGTGGTTTGTTGATGTTTTTTCTGTCTGCCAAAGTTGCATTTTGACATCCGGACTGGGGGACTTCATCATTTGAACGTGAAGCCAGCCTTAAACCCTCTGAGGCATGTCTGTCTGCCGGCACGAATCTTGTGAAAGGTATTTTTTTTTTTAACGGAGAGCGACTTTAAAAAGGTTTCCGCAGCGACTTCGCACTCCGTGTTAGATTATAGGAGGAATGCGGCGGCAGCGAGCTCGCTTTTGTCATGGCCGAGTGGTTAAGGCGATGGACTCGAAATGCGTTGGGGCTTCCCCGCGCAGGTTCGGAACTTGCCGACTCCGGCGTCTGCCGCACGTCGCCTTGTGCCTGCGCGGCAAAGGCAAAGTGCCGCTTCTCCTTTCCCGGTACTATAAAAATGCTAAATCGCTTGGACCCGCTGCCATGGAAAGCAGTTCTTCAGATTACCACACATTCTGCGTTCGCACCTCTGGTGCTCTACTTATGCCTTTGAAAACCTAATGAATAAAGCTGAAAGAACCGACACGATATGTAGGTGCTCGTAAAGCACGCATTAAAGAACTGTTAACAGCAAGGGTTTCAGTGGGTTAACTGAGGAGAAGGCGTGATCGCTAATTGTTGACTTTTTATTTGGTGTTAGAAACACTCTTACTGTGCATGATGTGCAACAAATGTAGCCACAGAAATTGCATCACGCTTTCATGTATGCTATCGCAGACACCAACGTTGCCTAGATAGAAAACCGAAATAGCCGTGGGTTTGCTTGATGGTCTGAAGGATCTCTCTTCGAATCTCTATCATTTGTCAATGGCAGTAAAAGGCGCTGCAATCTCATACGTTCAGAATCAAACCCGCAGCTGTTGTTCGACTTTATTTCTTGACTAATTACAACTGAGTGTCGCATGAGCAGTTACGTAAACTTGTCTGGTATATTTGAACACAAATGCCGTTCTTCAATTAAAACTAACAGTACATTGTCAGGGACATTCAGTTCTATACAAACAAGAGACAGACAAGAGAATATTTCTACCTTTCATGTGGACTACGTGTTGACTTACTGATCGGAATAATTGAAAAGTTCGGGTTCATAGCCGATGCAGTGCGTGCTAATTAGAACAACAGCAACGCTGAGCTCTCAGCACCGTACTGAGCCCAGGTGTTTTTCTAAAGCTGTCAGGTGCAGTTCATTTACATGAAGGAAATCTCTTACTGGGTACGATTACAATACAGTAAGTAGCACAGGCTACTTAGGGAGTAGCCTGATGCGTTTAAAAACGACCCGAGCCAGGCAGAAGTCGAACCTACAATGTCCTGATCCGTAGTCAGACGTGTTATCCATTGCACCACTGACCCTGGTGCAACACTGCAGGACTGCAACCCGGTGAGCTCAGCACTGCAACTAGTAAAATACCCCCGGTCCATTCTTTTCCAAAAGTGAGAAACACCTGTTTTCTACATTTTGTCTGTTTTAAAACCATATCTCTTTAAACCAAACCAAGAGTTTGTCTTTTGCTCTGATATTCTGATTCATTTCGATTTCAAAGAAAAAAAAAACTACCTTCCAAAGCATCATAAAATTGTCCCTTCTTCCAGACTCTACTTCTCTCTTGTAGTAGTACAGCAGACCTTTCCAGGTGAGCAGATCACAGAGTCCGAAATGAGCTTCCTCCATCAAGCAAAGTACCTGAACATGACTCTGTCATCATAAAAGCGCCCCTGTAATAAAGAAATTCAATCTGAAATCAAGAGGGCAGTTGCCTACTGAAATACAAGAAGTCATCAATTTTAACCTAGCAACACATTAAAGGCTGCATCTATACAAGTACGATTCTAGAAATGCTCACCAGATTACGTTTTAAGAAGGAACTGCGCTTCAGGTTCTGCCGAGATCTTAACTCGGATGGCAGGATTCAGAGTCCGGAGTGCGGACTGATTGCGCACGGAGGGTCCATATACTGTGGATCCCTCAGTGATCTTCCGCGTATTCAAACCGCCAGCGTGTGACTCCCCTGTCCCCGTGACCTCATTGCTCTGCTCTCTCCTCTGTGCAGCCGAGCCCGATTCACGGTAAAGTGAAAAAATTATGCCCTCAACGTGAGATTTACTCTGGAGCGAGGATAGATGTTACCTTTTTATCATTGAACAGGATGTATGTGATGTGGCGACTAGGTTCAATTTTGTATCCTCTTTAAAAGATTAAGGACTGGGGTGAGCGTGATTTACCAACCTTTCAGCTAAGAACCCGACGTGCGCACCGTTTAAGCTGCATAGACTCGGTCGTTTAACTCTTCTCCATTAGCAGGGTTAAGGTTAAAGAAAAAAAACATTGCTGACTTCTTTTTTTTTTGCCAGCTGCTAGCGCTGATTAGCAAGGTTTGTATTTCATGTTTTGCAAGTTGCATCCATTTTAAGAAAAACAAGTCGTGTTAAAGACAGGAAATGAATACTTGCATTTAATTAAGTCTAGCCATAGGCAGTTATCCACTGGGATTCAGACCCAGGGTCTCCTGTTTACTAGACAGGCGCTTTAACCAACTAAGCCACAGCGCCCTGGGAGTGCTGTCCTTTTGCAGCCACTTGGACACACCACTCAGACACATCTGCATTCGGTGTGTGCTCCGCCTGCTCGCTGAGCAAGTTGCCACCTTTACATACAATAGCAACATCGACACCAAGAGAAAGGATGACAAATGGCTTTTATCTGGAACTTTTCATGTCCAAGGAGCTCAATGTGCTTTCTGTGTACAACAGGGCCACTGAACTCCACGCTGGCCACTGAACCACAGCAGTGGCTTGCTGGCTTGACATCTCCCAAGGAAAATGTTGAAATCGCATGTGGAACAGGAAAATGACCCTCGAGTACGAGGGAAAAAAAAGAAAAAGATCATCTGGAGCGCGCCAACCCAGTTGGGACAGCCCAGTTTTGTTGACGAGGTGGCCGAGTGGTTAAGGCGATGGATTGCTAGTCCATTGTGCTTTGCACGCATGGGTTCAAATCCCATCCTTGTTGGTTTCCATGTCTGTTTCCATTCTGTTTTTGATCCCTATTGCTCAATGCACAGTGAAAGCATTGCATACATGTGTCTGACAATGAGAAATGGGCCCCTGAGACAGTCATTTGCCTGTTTCACAAATGATCGTATTTTACTAGAGATTCTGTTTGGGATTCAGATGTGCATTCGGACAGCAATCCCTTTCAAGAAATGATACGTTCTGGATGAGGTCAAAGGTGCATCATTTGGACACTTTGTGGGCTTGAAATACAAAGACAATCATGTTCTATGGTACAAGATAAATACAAAACTTAAGCTTTTATTATAATTAGATTTGTTTATAAAGCATAAGCAAACATTTATTACATTAATATATGTAAAAATAACATTTTAGCATCATACGTTTAGTATATTTAGTCCCTAATGCTGAAAGAAATGATCATAGAACATGACTTCTAACCTTACCTGCTGTGTTTTTGATCCCTATTGCTCAATGCACAGTGAAAGCATTGCATACATGTGTCTGACAATGAGAAATGGGCCCCTGAGACAGTCATTTGCCTGTTTCACAAATGATCGTATTTTACTAGAGATTCTGTTTGGGATTCAGATGTGCATTCGGACAGCAATCCCTTTCAAGAAATGATACGTTCTGGATGAGGTCAAAGGTGCTGGAACACTGTATTTAGGATGTGTTTGCAGTTATTCTGTGTTTCTAGCTTCAACCCAGTGATATATATATATATGCTCACTGATTTTTTGGTACATGCCCAGGGCAATAATCATTATGAGGATTTATTTCCATATGTGCTAGAGGTAGTGTTGTGAAATTCTTCAACACACTGGATCGCAGGTTTAAACCTGCACTCTTACTCCTTAAATACCAACAAATGCAGATATGTGGCAATCATATTGTAGCGGACACTCATTTGCCTGTTTCACAAATGATCATATTTTACTAGAGATTCTGTTTGGGATATGGATGTGCATTCTGACAACAATCTCTTTCAAAAAATGATTTTACCTTATCGCAGCTTTGCCCCTCTTGCCTCTTTGGAAAATATCTCCATCTTGTGGTCGTTGTTGGTAATGTTTAGACAATATCTCCATCTTGTGGTCGTTGTTGGTAATGTCTAGACAATATCTCCATCATGTGGTCGTTGTTGGTAATGTCTTCTTATGCCCTTTTTTATTTCAATTCTTTATTAGTTGATTCTAGAATCTCTACAATAGAGCTGAAAATATCAGTTTTGTAGCAGACAATATGACATTAGTTATAGTCCAATTAAGACTGTATTACCCTGTTTGTAACATAACAAATTAAAATTGATTAAAACTAAGTTTGGAACACCAGGGAACATAAAAAATGATTTTTAGGAAAACCATGAGGTTCTCTGTGTCCGATGCCTGCAAGGGGAGAAAGCTAGAATCCTTTGCTTTTTCAAAATTTGAAAATAAACATCATTTAACAACAGCTTTCATTCCTAGGAGTGAAAAATAACCATTTTTGAAGACATATTAGTTTCTAAAACACTACAATAAAGTTAAAAACATCCGTTTTATATTACTTTTAGTATTTTTAGTGAAATTAGTCATTTATTGCACTATTTTTAATATAATCTCTAATTAAAAGTGAATAGAATTAAGTTTGGAGCAACAAGGAACACAAAAAAAAAAGATTTTAAGGAAAAAAATGATGTCTTCTGTGCCAGGTGCCTGCAAGGGGAGAAAGCTAGAATCCTACCCAGGCTCCTGGAGTTCTGTCCTGGCTAAAGGAGGGTGAATCCATCCCCTTCAAAGCTCCATGAAAAAATGATCATTTAAAATTTGAAAAAAAAAACATCATATAACAACAGTTTTCATTCATAGGAGTGAAAAACAACCATTTTTGAAGACATATTAGTTTCTAAAACACTACAATAAAGTTGAAAACATCCGTTTTATATTACATTAATTTTTGTGAAATTAGTCATTTATTGCACTATTTTTAATAAAATCTCTAATTAAAAGTGATTAAAATTAAGTTTGGAACAACAAGGAACACACACAAAAAAAGATTTTAAGGAAAAAAATATTGTCTTCTGTGCCAGGTGCCTGCAAGGGGAGAAAGCTAGAATCCTACCCAGGCTCCTGGAGCTCTGTCCTGGCTAAAGGAGGGTGAATCCATCCCATTCAAAGCTCCATGAAAAAATGATATTTTTAAATTTGAAAAAAAAAAAAAACATTATAGAACAACATCTCTTGGTCCACAGAGTGCAAAAATCCAACTTTGAAGAAAATCCATTGACTGATCCCCGAATCCTGAAGTTTCTTCGCATGATATCGGGCTTGCAACCACTTTCTGGAAAATTTTCAGCTCCATTGTAGAGATACTAGAATCAACTAATAGAGAATTAAAATAAAAAAGGGCATAAGAAGACATTACCAACAACGACCACAAGATGGAGATGTTGTCTAGACATTACCAACAACGACCACAAGATGGAGATATTGTCTAGACATTACCAACAACGACCACAAGATGGAGATATTTTCCAAAGAGGCAAGAAGGGCAAAGCTGCGATAAGGTAAAATCATTTTTTGAAAGAGATTGTTGTCAGAATGCACATCCGTATCCCAAACAGAATCTCTAGTAAAATATGATCATTTGTGAAACAGGCAAATGAGTGTCCGCTACAATATGATTGCTACATATCTGCATTTGTTGGTATTTAAGGAGTAAGAGTGCAGGGGGTTTAAACCTGCGATCCAGTGTGTTGAAGAATTTCACAACACTACCTCTAGCACATATGGAAATAAATCCTCATAATGATTATTGCCCTGGGCATGTACCAAAAAATCAGTGAGCATATACATATATCGCTGTGTTGAAGCTAGAGACACAGAATAAGTGCAAACACATCCTAAATACAGTGTTCCTGCACCTTGACCTCATCCAGAATGTATCGTTTTTTGAAAGCGATTGCTGTCAGAATGCACAACTGAATCCCAAACAGAATCTCTAGTCAAATATGATCATTTGTGAAACAGGCAAATGAGTCTCTCAGGTGCCCATTGCTCATTTTCAGACACATTTATGCAATACTTTCACCATGCGTTGAGCAATAGGGATTAAAGATACCAGAGGTAAGGTTTAAAAGTGATTCTGAGGTGCAACACATCAGCGAAACAGCTAGGCATCTGAAATGCGGGGTTTGAGAGCCCTTCAGGGAACACCGTACCCTAAAGGTACCAGAAGTCCACTAGTATAAGCATTAAGTCACTGTCAGCCCTGTTGCAATGTAATTGCTACATATCTTCATTTCTTTGGTTTTTAAGGAGTAAGAGTGCAGGGGGTCTAAATCTGCGATCCAGTGTGTTGAAGTATTTCACAACACTACCTGTAGCCCGTCTGGAAATAAATCCTCATTCTGATTGTTGACCTGGGCATGTACCAATAAATCACTGAGTATATATATATATCACTGTGTTGAAGCTAGAGACCTGTATGTAATAATATGATGCTAAAATGTTATTTTCACATGTAAGAAAACCGGCTCAGGGACGCCAAATATGTAATGTTGCCATAGCAAAATTAAATGTAGGGGGTCTCTGAAGGCACCAGTTCTGTAGGGTTTGGGCATTTACTGAGACAATTATTAATTGTAGCAGTAAATCACAAAGTTGATTCTTTTGATAGCTTTAGAATCCAACCATGTGACATAACTCAAACAACGCGCACACACAGGTACTAATACACGAGGATACATTTATTAATACATAAAATATGCATGTAAACCTAACAGATCTTATCAAGAGGGTTATCAGAATACAAAAGATATATATTCAGTCAGTTACGAAGTGTTACACATATCAAGAGGACATACGTTCAGTATATCATTCATTAAGACCGTTTCGTTAATGAACTTGGTTATAACTTCTACATTAGATACTCAAACAAGTACATAACTCTTAGGAATTAAATTGATATCAACTGGTTGGGATAACAATTGAATTCTCGAGCTGTAATGCATTGAAGTTGAATACTCATCCAATCTTTGGGGATTCAGATCTTCCTGCGGGCACAAAGAAACAGTTGCAGGCTGTTGCTGTCCAATCCGCGCTCTCTGGCTCCGTGCCAGGCTGTGCTGTGCGGCTTGCGACGCTGCACTGCTGATGCTCACTGTTGGCTTTAACTAGCAAAGTTTGTGCACAGGAGAAAAGATGACTGTGGGTCCCAGCAAGTCAGGAAGAGGACCGGTTCGTTTCTGATGAAGAGCTAGTTCTGAATAGTGATTCAGCTGTCCACAGTTCCGACCTGTTCACGAGGCCTGCTGCTGGTGCTAACCTCGGGTGGATCCTCTGGTTATTCTCTGGCAACCTCCGCTCTAGACTCTTAGAACAAAGGAAAGTTCTGGCACTCGTACACACTGGCCGTTCCGTGGTTGTCCGGGCTGAGTCTCAGGATGGTCAGGAGGCGCGCTGCGAGAATGTCCTGCCCTTGGGAGCCTTCTGCTCCTGGGCCGTCCTGCCCTGGAATTCTCCTTTGAATTCCCTTTAGAATTGTCCACAGAATCCTCTGAATCCTCCCTTCTGAATCTTACTGAATCTCACAGGCTCTCTGTGTTGCCTGTTTTTACCTGGAGGAACTTCAGCTCATTGATTGGCTGAAAGTTCCATGGGCATCAGAGTCCCACGTGGGTTACTCGGCCCTACCAGTCCCTGATTGATTGATCAAGGTGAGATATGAGTCACTTAGTCCTGACACTTAGTAATGCAGTCCAGATGTCCAACTGGCACTCCCTAGACAGATAGGCGCCAATGGATGACCATTGATCATGAAAGCCAGGCTTAGCTAAGTGCATCCCCCTTTGGGAGCTGTCCTAGGACCTTAAATCACCCTGCAGAACAGTTTCTCTGTGGCTGCACCACAGAGATGAACAGAGAAATGGGGCCTCATTTGGGAAGGCTCAGAACACTTAATTCTGCCTTATTAATAAGCCTCGCCGCTACATATCCCCCCTTTTTGAAGGTCATGAGGTCCTGAGGCGTTGTTGCCTTCAAAACAAAACAGAGTTAAGTGATGTCCCTTGCCATTAGAACATTAATCTTAAATGTCCACATTACTCCTCGAGAATTCATACCGGAACCAGCATTGGATACAAACAGGATGAATAACATCTGGAGTATGTATAAACACGGTAGGAGACATTATCTAAGTCTAGGAATTACACATCAGGAAGTTCACTGTCAATATCTGATACCTCTGTAGTACATATTTGGGGAGAAATCACTTCCTTTCTTTTGACATGCTACCTTTGACTCATTCATGCTACCCAGATTACATTTTGATGCAAGAGTACAGCATTCAGAGTACACTGTCAGTCATGATCCAGCTTCCCAGCAGCAGTGTTACAATAACAACAGTTCCTGTTCCCAGCCCCGCGATAAACCACAACACCTGTGTTGGGTATCTGCTTGGGTGGTTTGGAGGTTTGTTCCATTAAAGCAAACTAACTACCTGTACCTCTTCAGGGCTTACTGTTTCTTGGATTTCTATCCAATTCAATAGTGTGGCACCTGAAGGCATCCATGACCTCAAGTTTGGTCTTATGTTGTCTGGTTCCAGACCGTACAGTGTTAAGTTACCATGCTGTACTATGGCCTCCTCGGGAACTTGCAGGAAAACTGTTTGATTAGGTAGCTGCATTGTGGTAGCTGTATCATGCCTGTCACAAGTCATAGTGTCAGTTAAATGTGGTGTGCTGACCAGCCATTTACTTCCTACCTGCTCTTCATGGGGTTCATTAACCTCCCTCTGCTCGTTAGTAGCTTTACACCCTTCATTGGTGAATCGTTTAGACACAGCCAATGGATAGCTTTGGTAGCCATACCCATCTCAAGATTTGGAACCAAATTCAATCTTGGATTGCCTTCTGGGTGAGCTATGAGCGATGGGGTTAATGTCACATACTCCTCTACTGAGAAGAGTGGAATCAAGTGGGTTGGGAATCGTGCCGTGGTTAGACTAGCTACAGTGGCACTAAGCTCCCTTAATAGGTCTTGTGTCAACATTCTGGCCTGTTGCACACAAGCATAAACCCACTGTATAACACCAACAATCATGTCCACTGGTTGGGGAATAAGGTTTAACCCTGTTGCATAGGAAATTGCCTGTAGGGTTTTCCCTAAGCTTTCCAACTTTTGCTGCTGTCGATACAGTCTGTCACTACCCTCCGGCATCTCTGACCCCTGCCTTCTTGGGGCAGTCAGGGTGAGAGTGCCAGTAGCACACAAACCTACCAGAAAAAAGCAAACGTGCAACAGTGGCGGCAGCAATCAGTCCTCCCAAAAGTCTTTTCGGGTGGCTGATCCCAGTCATCTCCTTCTGAGTGACTGTCGCCTTTCTAAGCTGGCGCAGCGTGTACATGGTGTCTTTCTCAGTATGCCCTGTGGCATCTTGGGCACCAACATCCTGGAAATATGGGGAGATCTGACGCAGCTGCTGATGCTGCTCCTCCTTTTCCAGGGCATCTGCTTTTTCGATTTGTTCATGCCTGTGCTCTAGGAACCCTGCAGGGGGTGGTGCAGCGGTAGAGCATGCCTGACCCTCGGCTGAGTGGTCATCTGGAGCACCTGAGTGATCTGGGATTGTTACCCCATTCTCACTGTTCAGGTCCACCCTGCACACTTCCTGATTGAGGAATCCCTCTATCGGCATGTTTACAATCGTTCGCTGGGCGTGGGTGTAGGACACCTGCTCGCTCCCCCCTTCCCTTGCTAGGGGTTCAGGGAGCTGCCCCAGCACTGGGATAGCTAGTTCACTGTCTTTGAACTTACTATCACTCACCAGGCCCATGTCAGTGCAGGCGGGGATTCTGACACCCCTCTTTGCGATGTCCTGCACTGGCAGGCGGGTGACTTGACCATCCAGCTCCAGTCTGGCTGAACCACTGTTGGTCAGACTCAGACTGACAGACTGAGCTGGTGGCTGTAAGAAAACCGGCTCGGCTTTCATTCCCTGTCCCTTCTGGGGGACTGGGTGTGTTGGCAACCCTGCCGTTGAGGCAGGAACAATCAGGTCAGTCTCACTCACTACCTGGTAGTTGTGAGAAATAATGTTACCTGACTGCAGGTTCCCTGGGTCACAGCAGAGGGAATCGGCATCTGGGATCAGGTGTGTCCACAGCGCAGTAGTCTCAGCGTCCAGCTGGACCTCCTGTCTAACCTGTGAATGTTGCACCAGGGGCACCTGGCGGTGGCCCTGTGACAGCTGCTCAAGCAGATCCTTACTAATAGAGGACCTCTCAGGGCTAAGGGTGAGGGCTACATCACCAACCTGCTCTCCTGCCATCTGGATCCCTTCCACCACTGCAGGGTGGTGTTCCTGACCCCTCTTGGGTGCCAGGGTGCACAGGGAAAGCTCCTTTTCATCGCCAGGTGGGGAGATCTGCTCCTCTTTAGGGATGTAAAAGGTGTGTGCTTTACCTGGTGGATCAGGCGGCTGCTTGGAGCACCGCTCCTGTGGCATGGAGGCTGTTGGGACCTTGGCCGGGACACGACTTCCCTGTATATCCGGGGAACAAGGAAATATTTTTATTTCTTGTCCAGAGGGAACAGAAGGAATCTCCACATAGGCTTCTGTGTTTGGTGGGCACTGTGTGAGCACAGTCTGCCTCTTGGCCCCCCTTTCCTTCTGTACAGAAGGCTTAGGAGCCTTGACCTGTTTCCACACTTTGCCTTTCTGGTGATCCACCAAAGGTTCCTCTCTGAGTCGCATGCCCTTTTCTTTTTCAACCCGTTTGAGCTTGCCGTGTGACATCAAACACCTTTCAACCTCAGTGTCAATCAGTGTCTCACAGTGTAAGACATCTCCCATGGCAGCCTTGAGGTAAAAGCTTCTTGCTTTTCCTCTGTGTTTTACTGCCTGCTCTGTGACTTCAGGGGTGGAGTCAGCACTCACTTGGGAGTGGCTGAATTCATCCAGGCAGGAACCCTTCTGCTCAATCAGATAGACTGAGGGAGGGAGAGGGGGCGGGTCTCCGCCTCCTCCAGTGGAGAGTATCAGCTCATTCACGCTTCCGGCAGCCTTGGGGAGCGGTTGTCCCTGTCCTAATAAAGCTTGTTCAAGCCTGGCCAGGCGGGTGGCTACTGAATCCTTTTGTTCAGCTTTATCTAGCCCTTTCCCTCCCCCGGTGTTCTCATGGCACTTAGGACGCTGGGTGTGGTCCTGTGTGCATGCTTTGGAACGGGGCTTAGCCAGCTCAGGAGCCTGTGCTCCTTCGAGCAGGGGGGAATTAACCCTGCTGGCTCTGACGGCAAACACAGTCACTTTAACAGCTTTTTGCTCAGAGCGACTTTGGACATCATACTCCCAGGCTTTCTGCACGAATCTCTTAATATCAGTCATTTTCATGGTCTGTGCATCTGTATGCATTAAGATCATCTTTCTGACTGACGGGTGGAGATTCGCAATGAATAAACCCTTGAAATGTGTGTTCTCTTCGCAACCCTCATCATTTCGCCCTGCAAAATAAGTTCGTCTAAGTCTCTCGTAATATTCGCGAGGGGACTCTGCTCTCTTGTGGTTAATGTTAAGAGCGGCGGCTATCGCAGCAGTCGGGTCAATAAACGCACTGTATTCTTCGATAAGTGCTTGACAAAGCTGCTCAAAATCATTACAGACTTCTTTCATCTGCCTAGCCATCCACTCATGTACAGCTCTGCTGGTAGTTTTCCTGACCAGAAACACTTTCTCCTGTTCTGTGGCGTTTGGCAGATACTGCAGGGTATACCTGAGGTCCTGAATATAACTCTCGATATTATTCTTTGACACTGCGGGGTCAAATCTCTCTATGTCCTTCGCTAGCTCTCTCAGAGAATGGAGATTTATCCTTCTAGCTTCTCCGCTGACGGAGATATGGAAGAGATCGTGGTCAGACCTGTCGCTGCTAGAGAGAGTGCTTAATAGCGACTCGAATTCAGACCTTTTAGCAACCATCGTTAAACTTAAAGAGTATTACGTTTAAGTACGAAATCACAGTTTTACCACAGAAAACCACAAGATCAAGTATGCAATCAACCCGGTAGATCGCAAAAGATCACAAAACAATCAAGCACTGCTTAAAGAGCAAGGGGAACTTTTTTTTTCTTTCGGCTTTCAGCACACCGTATTGTTGTGTATGAAACCCGCGGCGTTTTATATTGAATTATTCCGCTTGGTTGACTCATTTCAGTCTTGCCACGCCCACCCAGGGACGCCAAATAATGTAAGAAAACCGGCTCAGGGACGCCAAATATGTAATGTTGCCATAGCAAAATTAAATGTAGTGGCTCTCTGAAGGCACCAGTTCTGTAGGGTTTGGGCATTTACTGAGACAATTATTAATTGTAGCAGTAAATCACAAAGTTGATTCTTTTGATGGCTTTAGAATCAAACCATGCGACATAACTCAAACAACGCGCACACACAGGTACTAATACACGAGGATACATTTATTAATACATAAAATATGCATGTAAACCTAACAGATCTTATCAAGAGGGTTATCAGAATACAAAAGATATATATTCAGTCAGTTACGAAGTGTTACACATATCAAGAGGACATACGTTCAGTATATCATTCATTAAGACCGTTTCGTTAATGAACTTGGTTATAACTTCTACATTAGATACTCAAACAAGTACATAACTCTTAGGAATTAAATTGATATCAACTGGTTGGGATAACAATTGAATTCTCGAGCTGTAATGCATTGAAGTTGAATACTCATCCAATCTTTGGGGATTCAGATCTTCCTGCGGGTACAAAGAAACAGTTGCAGGCTGTTGCTGTCCAATCCGCGCTCTCTGGCTCCGTGCCAGGCTGTGCTGTGCGGCTTGCGACGCTGCGCTGCTGATGCTCACTGACCGGCTAGTTAGTGTTGGCTTTAACTAGCAAAGTTTGTGCACAGGAGAAAAGATGACTGTGGGTCCGAGCAAGTCAGGAAGAGGACCGGTTCGTTTCTGATGAAGAGCTAGTTCTGAATAGTGATTCAGCTGTCCACAGTTCCGACCTGTTCACGAGGCCTGCTGCTGGTGCTAACCTCGGGTGGATCCTCTGGTTATTCTCTGGCAACCTCCGCTCTAGACTCTTAGAACAAAGGAAAGTTCTGGCACTTGGACACACTGGCCGTTCCGTGGTTGTCCGGGCTGAGTCTCAGGATGGTCAGGAGGCGCGCTGCGAGAATGTCCTGCCCTTGGGAGCCTTCTGCTCCTGGGCCGTCCTGCCCTGGAATTCTCCTTTGAATTCCCTTTAGAATTGTCCACAGAATCCTCTGAATCCTCCCTTCTGAATCTTACTGAATCTCACAGGCTCTCTGTGTTGCCTGTTTTTACCTGGAGGAACTTCAGCTCATTGATTGGCTGAAAGTTCCATGGGCATCAGAGTCCCACGTGGGTTACTCGGCCCTACAAGTCCCTGATTGATTGATCAAGGTGAGATATGAGTCACTTAGTCCTGACACTTAGTAATGCAGTCCAGATGTCCAACTGGCACTCCCTAGACAGATAGGCGCCAATGGATGACCATTGATCATGATAGAAAGGCTTAGCTAAGTGCATCCCCCTTTGGGAGCTGTCCTAGGACCTTAAATCACCCTGCATGAATAGTCTCTCTGTGGCTGCACCACAGAGATGAACAGAGAAATGGGGCCTCATTTGGAAAGGCTCAGAACACTTAATTCTGCCTTATTAATAAGCCTCGCCGCTACACACATATATTAATGTAATAAATGATTGCTTATGCTTTATAAATAAATCTAATTAAAATAAAAGCTTAAGTTTTGTATTTATCTTGTACCATAGAACATGATTTTCTTTGTATTTCAAGCCCACAAAGTGTCCAAATGTTCTATGATCATTTCTTTCATCATTAGGGACTAAATATACCAAACGTATGATGCTAAAATCCTGAAAAAAGGATAGGCTCCATTTCGTCAGTAGATTGGAGTCCAAAACTGATTTGGGTCAATATACATTACCTTTGAAGATAAGGTACAGTCTACTGTAGGGAACCATCAACTTAGAAAGCATTGGCCTTCCCTGGGGGTCAGGTAGGTGCAAAAGATAAACCTTTATCCTATCTTTATCTTAAGATAAGTGGCCAAGCAGTATTTTTCCAAGTTTCACCAAGCTCATCATGTTGCCATAGTAGACAAAGTTCTATAAAATGTTAAATAACTTTAGAAAAAAGCATCTTGGTCTTTCAGTACTGTACAAGGTGAATTAAACTGTCCCTGGTAATAAAAAGTAATTAGAAGCATCCCAGAAACTTTATCTCTAGAAACATTAGCTGTTTTATATCATGTAATTTAGTGTGATGTTGTCAGAATTCAAGGACATTATCACACACAGAAATTGGTTCAGTTAAATCTAAAAAACACAGCTAAACATGGGTTTAAATGTAAAATAGAAGTCTTACCTCTTGTCAAAAGATTTAATTCAAGAAGCGATGTAATAAATGATTGCTTATGCTTTATAAACAAATCTAATTAAAATAAAAGCTTAAGTTTTGTATTTATCTTGTACCATATAACATGGTTTTCTTTGTATTTCAATCCCACAAAGTGTCCAAATGACGCACTACATGATATAAGGAAGATTATCACATGCATATCGGTATTATCTTTCTTACGAAAATGCATTCCTTTCATTACCTTTTACTTTTTAAAATGAACTCAAATTGTGTATAATGTAATAATTTAAGTAGAATAGATTCTAACAATATAATGATCCAGTGTGTTGCACTACTTCACTGCTTCACTGCTCTATGCCGTCTGGAAATAAATCCTCAGACTGCTCACTGCCCTGGGCTTGTACCAATAAATTACAGGAGCACGTCTATATATCACTGCGTTGAAGCAGAAGACACACAATCACTGCAAACACATCCTAAATACAGTGTTCCAACACCTTTGACCTCATCCAGAACGTATCATTTATTGAAAGGGATTGCTGTCAGAATGCACATCTGAATCCCAAACAGAATCTCTAGTAAAATACGATCATTTGTGAAACAGGCAAATGACTGTCTCAGGGGCCCATTCCTCATTGTCAGACATATGTATGCAATGCTTTCACCGTGCATTGAGCAATAGGGATTAAAAACACCGCAGGTAAGGTTAGATGTCATGTTCTATGATCATTTCTTTCAGCATTAGGAACTAAATATACTAAACGTATGATACTAAAATGTTTTTTCACATATATTAATGTAATAAATGATTGCTTATGCTTTATAAATAAATCTAATTAAAATAAAAGCTTAAGTTTTGTATTTATCTTGTACCATAGAACAAGATTTTCTTTGTATTTCAAGCCCACAAAGTGTCCTTTGATCTCTATTCTGTGGTAATCCACAATGACCCCGTTCTTCAGGTGATTCATCATGTCCTCCCTCGTCTGTTGAGAGGCCATCCCGATCTCTTCTGCCGTGGCATGCTTCATACACGCTCTCTTGAAGTGAGCAGGAAGCTGATCAAAAGTATTCAGGCACATCTTGCACACCAGGGGAATCCTCGCGGGTTTCCTTTGAAAATAAATAATACCATCTGTGTATAGAAACAAGCTAAGACTGATTTCTTAAATTATCCTTAAAATTCTCTCTCATAGTTTGAGCATAATGATTTTATTGCATTTATATAAGAATTGCTCATTGCTCCAAAATAAATAATGGTTTCATAAAAAAGTGAACACTTACTTGGTCTCAGTCACAGACTTTCCAATAGAAGCCATTGTGGAGTTCAGCAACTGCAGGTCCTAGAAGTGGGGAAGGAATTTTAAAAGAGAAATTGAATTACAATACAGAAGGAATGGCTGAGGGTTCACTGAAATATATAAATATACAAATTCCAAAGACTGAGTCCATATAGAAACAACTACTTTTCATTTTCAGTATAAGAAAAAAAAACATTATCTTCCAAAGCATCATAAAATTGTCCCTTCTTCCAGACTCTACTTCTCTCTTGTAGTAGTACAGCAGACCTTTCCAGGTGAGCAGATCACAGAGTCCGAAATAAGCTTCCTCCATCAAACAAAGTACCTGAACATGACTCTGTCTTCATAAAAGCGCCCCTGTAATAAAGAGATTAAATCCAAAATCAAGAGGGCAGTTGCCTACTGAAATACAAGAAGTCATCAATTTTAACCTAGCAACACATTAAAGGCTGCATCTATACAAGTGCGATTCTAGAAATGCTCACCAGATTACGTTTTAAGAAGGAACTGCGCCTCAGGTTCCGCTGAGATCTTAACTCGGATGGCAGGATTCAGAGTCCGGAGTGCGGACTGATGGCAAACGGAGGGTCCACATACTGTGGATCCCTCAGTGATCTTCCGCGTATTCAAACCGCCAGCGTGTGACTCCCCTGTCCCTGTGACCTCATTGGTCTGCTCTCTCCTCTGTGCAGCCGAGCCCGACTCACGGTAAAGTGAAAAAAAAGATGCCCTCAACGTGAGATTTACTCTGGAGTGAGGATAGATGTTACCTTTTTATCATTGAACAGGATGTATGTGATGTGGCGACTAGGTTCAATTTTGTATCCTCTTTAAAAGATTAAGGACTGGGGTGAGTGTGATTTACCACCCTTTCAGCTAAGAACCCGACTTGCGCATCATTTAAGCTGCATAGACTCGGTCGTTTAACTCTTCTCCATTAGCAGGGTTAAGGTTAAAGAAAAAAACATTGCTGACTTCTTTTTTTTTTGCCAGCCGCTAGCGCTGATTAGCAAGGCTTGTATTTCATGTTTTGCAAGTTGCATCCATTTTAAGAAAAACAAGTCGCGTTAAAGACAGGAAATGAATACTTGCATTTAATTAAGTCTAGCCGTAGGCGGTTGTCTGTAAGGACCAGTTCTGTTTGAGAAGACACAACAAAGAAGGCACCGCTGGGATTCGAACCCAGGATCTTCTGTTTACTAGGCAGGCGCTTTAACCAACTAAGCCACGGCGCCCCAGGAGTGCTGTCCTTTTGCAGCCACTTGGACACACCACTCAGACACATCTGCATTCGGTGTGTGCTCCGCCTGCTTGCTGAGCAAGTTGCCACCTTTACATACAATAGCAACATCGACACCAAGAGAAAGGATGACAAATGGCTCTTATCTGGAACTTTTCATGTCCAAGGAGCTCAATGTGCTTTCTGTGTACAACAGGGCCACTGAACTCCACACTGGCCACTGAACCACAGCAGTGGCTTGCTGGCTTGACATCTCCCAAGGAAAATGTTGAAATCACATGTGGAACAGGAAAATGACCCTCGAGTACGAGGGAAAAAAAAGAAAAAGATCATCTGGAGCGCGCCAACCCATGTCCGGACAGCCCGGTTTCGTCGACAAGGTGGCTGAGTGGTTAAGGTGATGGACTGCTAATTCATTGTGCTCTGCAGTCATGGGTTCAAATCTCATTCTCGTCGCTTTCCATGTCCGACACATGTGCCTGTTTGACGTCGGCCCTCCTGTTGCTTGCTCCGGTGCTAGAGCCGTACATTGTCTAGCGGTGGCTGAACATGGTATAGTAGGCCAACGTCGGTATCGAGCAGTGACAGTAACAGTACTTACTGCGCCCCATAAGAAATCGTTTGTCCCTGTTCAAAAGAGATTGTGCGATGTCCTGCGGCGTTCGTAAAGCAAACCTTTGACAGTTTGAAAAGAGGAATTTATTCTGCTTCCTGTGCGTGCAGTAGTTACAAAGTTGAACGTCTTTACACGATCTGCTGCAGTTTTCAGTGGGCGGGCTTTGTCAGATGGCTTGAAAAAACGCACTGTGTTTCGGCTGAACTCCACACTCATGAGCAGTGTCCTGCATGTTTTCTGTGTATAGCTGTCTTTTAACGCATACAGAATTCATTTGAAATCATTGATTTCTCCAATTAACAAGGGTCCCTTTTTGAACCTGCGAGAAGCATTCTTTCAATGTAACAGATTTACTCCGGGGAAAGCCAGCATGACATTGAGAGTAGCTCAAGCTTTCAGCACCCATATCGGACTGCGTGTATGCAGACACCACTCAGAATCCCCTGTAAGATTCTCCCTCAATTCCGTTTTTCAGTGCTTTAGCTCTTTCAAAAGGCTTCGCTTTGCTAGTCACAATCCAAGGCTCATGATGGCATTTGAAAACTTTCACCACTGCGTTGGCCGGGAATCGAACCCGGGTCAACTGCTTGGAAGGCAGCTATGCTCACCACTATACCACCAACGCATGCCCGCAGGAAGTCTGCAGGACACCACCAGAGAATGCTTTTTTTAAATTTTTTTTTATTAAACATAGAATTTACAAATACAAATACAACAAGAGGATCAGAGTCATGTACAAGAGAAAAAAAATGCAGCAGAAAAAAGCATTTAACTACCAGAGGTAATTAAGTAATTATGTGATCAAATTGTATATTTTACACGTATCATATCTTGCTTTAATATTTCTCAATTATTTATAAACTTTAGTTTCAACATGCATGCGTTTCCTGTAAAAAATAAAACTCAGCACACAGTTTTTCTTTTAACAACATTTCGAGTACCTCTGGCATTCATGAAAAAGACATACACAAAAGCAAATAACTAACTCTAAGACTGTCTAAACTATTGAGTTTTTCAAAGAACCAGAACTATAACCGTCCTTAACACTTAACTACACCATTCCAAACTAACACTAAAGAAACACTAGTATATACTGGTATAACAAATAAAACCAAACATAATCATTAACTGAGCAGTCACTGGGAGCAAATCTCCTTCCCGTCCACAAAGGCCCTCGCTCCCACAAAGTAGGCTCTCCTCCCCTCTCTTCTGGCAGCTTCAACCTGGGGCCACAGCTGGTTCCTGGTACTCCTGTCCGCAGCAGACAGGTCCTCTGCAAACCTCAGTTTGTTCCCATTCAAATACTCATTCCCCCTCGCCGCTCGCCACAGCATGTCCCTCGCCGTCCTCTTGGTGAACTGTATTATAATCGATCTGGGGAGCACTTGCCCAGACATGTTCGCTCTCCCGAGCTTGTGAACAAAGTCAATGGCCGATATTACGTCCTCCTGGTCCGGCAGGGTCCTTTTACAGATACCCTTCACTGTTGCAACAAGGTCCTTATCACGTTCCTCTTTAACTCCAAATAATTTTAAATTCCATCATCGACGGTATCTATCTACATCGTTCACTTTCAATTCAAGTTCTTTAATATGCTTTTCTTGTTTGGTATTTACTTGTTTAAGAACTTTTACTTCACTCTTTAAGTCTTCAACCTCTTTAAACACACAGTCCATGGACTTTTTAAGACTTTCGATTGCGACTGTATTAGATCAAGTCATTTCCTTCAGCTCACCCATGCTCTGTGCCATCATGTTGAAGATGTTGGTCTGGAGCTCCTCCAGCGTCAGGTCGCCCCTTCCTCTCTTGGCTGCCGGGGTTTTCACAGGTGTGCTGGGCAGGGACTCCGGCTCTTCCTCTGGCAGCTGAGTCTCACTTGGGCTGCGAGCGCTCGCGTACGAGCGCATCTCCAGCACTCTTTCCACGTCCCCTCCAGCTGGTTCACTTTTCCCTTTAGTTGCCATCAATTTTCTTGTAGTGCTATACATATACGATTGAGGTATCTTAGATTTCTCCTTCGAAGACCCAGCACTCTCTTTTCTTTTCCCAGTGTTACTCATATCGAAATTCTTAAACCTAAAAAAAATCATTTTTTTTTCTTTCAGTTATAACTGAAGTTTAAACAACTACTGTTAAGTCCTTATTTTTCAGTAGTCAAAAAAAGCAAAAATTAACATTCAGGTCATGAAAAACTCAAAAAAAACTCCTCAACCACTAAACTTTACCTCCCACCTGAGCGCCATCTTGAAAGCCCCTACCACCAGAGAATGCTCACGATTTCGGAAGCTGTCTCCGGGACGTTCTGATTCCGCACATCCTGAATAAATCATGATATAGTTAGTTGCTGTAGCTAGACGTTCAAATTAGTTTCATGGCCAGATGGACTGTTTCCTCCAGCGGTATAGTATTGCAGTGAGACAGCACGATGCCTGCAAGACTATGTCACGCTAAACGCCACAGATTTCCGAGGGATAGGGTTAGGGTTAGGCTCTTATTATGGCGATTGTGGCCGTCTGCTCTGCGAGTCCTCGGTCTCCGGCCGTCTGATTGGTGCTCTTTTCTTTGGGGGGCGGAAAGTATCCGGCCGCAGGGGATCTTGGGACCTCGCTTTGCATAGCGGCTTCCCAGAGTGCGTCGTTTCCTGCACACTGTGGCCGGGTGTTTTCTGAGTTATTGCACGGATTGGGCACGCCCGCAAGCCGAGAGCCGCAGGCGATGAGCCCGGAGCTGAACGGGCCCCACTGGCTCGTTTGTAAGGCCAGGTGCATTGCCAACCACGACCGGCAGGGCAGAGGCCTTGAAGGAGGCCTGGGCTCCTGCAGCTGTGCAGCCACGCACTCTGGTTTTTCTTCATCTCGTACAAATCTTTTGCCTTTTACTAAAGATTTCCGTGGAGAGGAGCATGAATGAGTTCCATGCAATTTTTGTGCTTCCCTGCCTTCGGGTGGAGCGCAGC
The DNA here is from genome assembly GCF_059453375.1 of Lepisosteus platostomus. NCBI lineage: Eukaryota > Metazoa > Chordata > Actinopteri > Semionotiformes > Lepisosteidae > Lepisosteus > Lepisosteus platostomus. Next base: position 742,645 of record NC_142632.1, on the reverse strand, counting down.
TGGGCAGGTCAAAGAGAGAAAACACAAATATGAAGCATTTCAGCAACGACATGCCATGAGACGATTGATAACGATTTTCATAGGATCCCCGCGGTTGCCTGGCAACCGTCAGCTTTGCGCAGTGGCAGTATCGTAGCCTGTGAGG
>NC_142632.1:722500-740000 GCF_059453375.1 Lepisosteus platostomus | reverse complement strand
ATCCAGCACTGAGCGTAAAAAGATGAGTCAAAGTAACGTCTAATCGGATTCGTTTCCTTAGAGCTGGTTCAGAGTTTGCTCAAGAGTTTACCCAGTGCGCATTGATTCGTCGAATATACGTATATTCACGGCGAAAATACGGCTATACGTATATACGTCGCCTCGACGTATAATCAACGTCGAATTGCAACCGTAAAATCGACGACATTAATAAACGCATATATAACGTCGAAAACACATCTAACACAGTGCCTGAGGCTTTTTACTGTACGTATCATGTGTGCCGCAACTAGGAGTATACGGCTCTCTGCACAGTGTACGAAGTAAATTATTTTCGCAGTAATTAATTTACACGTGTATAATAAATATAGTAAATATAATAAATTAATTACTGCGAAAATAATTTTCTTCGTAAATCCTGCAATCCAGATGATTGGGGCATTGGTGCATGGCTACAGTCTGTGCTAGGAACATGGAGAGGGTCTCTGGTTCAATACATATTTGTGGGTCTGGTATTATTCGTTATGATCATATCGTTAATATCCTGTTTGAAAAACATGTGGACTAAAGCTGCTGCTTCTGTGCTAATTGTACGCCCTGAAGGGATCATGAAGGTCAAAAAATGGTTTCATGGGAAAGGTTCTCTTATCTAGTGGCAGAACCTGATGGGTAGAACAATATAGTTTTAAGGGGGGTTACCCTTGGGAGTGATTCCCCTAGATGCAAATGATTATTGTGGTTTGTTTGTTCATAATAAGATGTTTTGCAGGAACGGAACAAAGAGAAATTTTACAACTTCAGCTAGAATTGTTCTGCAAAACGTCACAGCTGAGGCAGGGGAACAATGTGTAGATTTTTCTAAGAGTTATTACCCAGTTGTTGACCAATCTGTTGACCAATGTTGACCAAAAAAGCCTAAGATTATGCTGGGCTCCAGCCCACAGGGATTTACCTGTGCTGTAAGAACTAATGAGTGAATAAGGAGACTGGATTCTGGTGAAAGACTTCAGGAAAAAGAAATGGTGTTCACTCAGGTGGAGGGGGCTGTACCAGGTGCTGCTGACCACTGCCACTGCTGTGAAGGTCACAGAAATGGTGCCCTGGATTCATGCTTCCCACTGTAAAAAGGTCACAAACGAACTGAGCAAAGCGCAGGAGTGATGTCTCCACAAGGACAGATGGGGATAACCTGCTTGGGACTGATGTGCACAGCCTTTTTCCTTTTTATGTAGAAGCCTGTCACCACCCCAAAAGAGGAAGAATCTAAACACGAAGCCTCTTTGTATACAAACTGGCTGAATGAAACTGATAATGAGGGGGATATGAGTAATTTGTGGTATAAATTTATAAATCATACTGTAAAGTTAAAGAAATTTAATGCATCTTGTTATATATGTGCTTTAATGCCTCATTCTACAGCCTCACCCATGCGACTTTTTATGAAATGTACTCTTTTATTAATATCACGTTAGAAGGCTTAGACGCTATCAAACAAGAATTAAGGGGAGTTAGATTAATGGTACTTCAGAACAGGTTCGTGCTGGACCTTCAAAATGCAGCATCTGGAGGAGTCTATGCTTTAGTAGGAGACTCCTGTTGTACATATATTCCAGCTAATGACTATGATTACGGAAATCTTACGCTCGCTATTCAGCATTTGAAAGAACTAAAAGACAAGGTGAATAAAGAGAGAGGCATAAAAGATACACCGGCTTTTCTCTCCTGGTTAGAATCACTGTTTGGGCCAGGGGGAATGTTTTTCTTTTAAGTTACTAACACCGATTATAGGGGCTGTGATACTTGTCTTCCTGTTTTTATGTTGCTGTATGACATGTATTATTCCAATGCTTCGAAATATGGAAATATGGTACCTAGGGGGATAAACTGTTCATCCTTCCAGTCTGGAGAATTGGCAGCTGTCTGACGTCAGTAAGTGATCCTTAAAAAATTAATAGTCCCATGACAGTGTGCATCACCAGAAAATCAATTTCAATGCATTAAAACTCTTGTTATCCTTCTGATCATTGAAGTGTCATTGCCCCAGCACTGTATACTCTTACTTTTGACGCCTGTCTGAAGTTGGATCCATTTCTAAGAATGGTGACTCACATATCCTCATGCTCAACTTTGGCTCAACCACACAAACTATGAAGATAATCATCTGCTTTTGCTCCAAGATTTATGTTACTAGGCTCTCTCCTGGGGATCCTCGTGTTCAAACATTGCCCTTATTGTGGATGATCCATGACAGAATTCAGGGAATTCAGAATTCTGATACCTCAGCTCAGATTCTGACTGGGCAGACTGTCATTGCCTGGTGTGAATGTGTGCATATCTGTTTTTGTGCATGTTCTGTGGCCTGTTGTACAGTACATCACAAATGAAAGGGAAATGGAAAACTAAAATAAGACTCAAGTGTTTTATCTTTCATTAACAGTGTTTCATTAGTATCTGTGCTAGATCCTGTCATCCACTGCTTACCATGACAGGCTCTAGCACAGGATAGCAGCTAATACATTTAAAAATCTCACTGCACAATGTTGTATATTCAAGGGCTGATCTTCTGTACTTTTTCTTTCACTTTTCATTTCCAAGAAACTCAGTCCTGCCAGGAATAATCTGAGAACAAAATCAATCTGAGTGAAAATCTAAGCAGAGGAAGATTGTTTTACAGAGTCAACAAGGTCTAATTCAAGGTCATCAGCACTAACAACATTCTCTCTGGAGACAGGCGATAAGAAAATTGAAAGTGTGTATTGTTACTGTCACGACCACCAGGCAGTCAAGACCAAAGCGTAAGCAAGCTAATCAGCCCCAGCAGCGGGTGATTATTAACAAACGCCGCCGCACGAGTTAAACCACCTCCGCACACTCACTGTGCGGTGCGCACTGCTATTTAAACCATCTTCACCTGCTTCCCACTGCTCGGTATTGAGTCTACTCCTTGAGAGCTCTACCTGGCGTTTTTCCCCGTACCTCGTTTATTCTGGATTTTGGATTCCCCTTCTGCCTTTTCAACTTTGCACCTCGCCTCTCGCCTCGGACTGTCTGCTACCGGAGAACTTCCTGGATTACGACTTGCCTTTCGCCTTTTGACTACGACCTTGCCTCTCGTTTTGGTTTGTTCGCCTGCCTCATCTATCACCCGTGCCTGCGTCTGCACATGGTCCGTGTATCTTCCCACCAGGGATTCCTAACAGTTACATAACAGCAGAGACTATGAGTTATGCTATCATGAGAGTGGTGATGGATTTTTTTCATTGCTTAGTTTTGCAGGTTCTGTACATTTGAACATTCAAAGTGACTAAAGTAAAGGAGTTTTCCCTTTTTACCACATAATTCCCAAAGATCAACACTAATAGAAAGCCTAATTCCAGCCAAGATTCAATTACTGTCTCTCAGGCATCCCAGCAGTGGATTTCATGACTTCAGACAGCCATCTTTATCAGTGGAGAACTCAATGCTCTGAGGTTTACTGGCAGAGTCTCACACTGGGTAATATGTTGGTAAATAATGTCCTATGGAATTCTACTATTGATAAATTCTACTATGGAACTGCGATGTGTCCTGAAAAAATATTCTATGATAGTGGTACAGTCCATCACACCCCACCTACAGCCTTTAAAAGAGAAAAAAAAAATTCTGATATTATGGTGGAAAAAGAGCCCTGGAATCTTTGTAGAAGGACAAAAGATGGAAAGAATGGGCAGTGTAACCATGGCGAAGAGAAGGGAAATATTGGAGAGAGCTTTTTTCATACACTTTTTATCATTGTTTTTCCAGCCCAACAATGATCAACAAATATGGGCAGGCATCCTGTGCCAAATCCAATCTACCTTTCTTCCAAGCATACAGGAATGTCAGTGAATTAAATATTGACATATGAAAATACCCAAAAATATGCAATCACACATATGCAGTTTGAGCAAACATAAGACAATACCCAAGTACCACAAACTACCAGGCATCATTAGCAGTTCAGGTGGGGAGCTGTGTCAGCATGCGTAGGCTGCAAAGGAACAAGTAATAGGTCTATTCCATGCTTAAAAGAGAAGAAAGAAAACACAACATTTCAGCCGTGGAGCCCTCACACCTGAAGAAGGCTCCACGGCCGAAACGTTGTGTTTTCTTTCTTCTCTTTTCATCTAGTGTCATTAGCCAGTTCCTGTCAAAATAAAATAGAAATGGATAACATTCTAGAGAGAGTTTGAAATACCAAGGTACAATTTAAACCATATTTCTTCCACTACAACCACAATATTTTGGAGAGCCTATTTTCGCTGAGCCTAACTGTTCTGGCATGCCCGTTAGCCTCCGTCCTGCTTCAGCAATGAATGCAACGGGGCACATTCTGAGGGAGATGCAGTCAATCAGGTTGCAGGAAAACCACGCTATGCTTTTTTTTGAGATCCTGAAAAGGACAGAGGGGCCATGTATATGTGTGCAGCTGGATATGTAATTGCAGGTGGCGTAGCAAATTCTGCTGAAGCCCCACTGCCTGGTGTGGACGGTAGCTGTGCATGTTGCAGCAGAATTGTGCATGTGAGATCAAGGGGGCATGTCATGTGTTTGAGCACTTCACTCCCTTCCGGAAGAGTCCCAAAAATTTGTAAGTTCTTTGGATGACCTGTGGACCGATCTTTCACGATGAAGAATTCCTTAAGAAGAATAGATCTCAGCCCTCCATCCCAATGCCTCCATCTCAAAACAGCAACCTCCCACTGCCCTTAGTCTGCAAGGCAGTCCTTTCAAGTGCAATGATGACGCCGGGACCTTCGTTGCCTATTGTATGAGCTGAACTTTTGTGCTCATCAATTCAACGCTCTTTCCATCAACTCATCTTGTCTTTTGACGCTTCGTGTTTTGTGCTCCTTTGACTATCGGCATATCGGGTGACTGCAAACACTGAAGTTCTTGCTTACGGAGTGTGGAACAGTGTTTTCAAGTGATCGCTGTTCTGTCATGTTGACGCCGAGTGAATCTTTCTTTGGCAACATAGGCAGGCTGACAGCAAAAGTAATGGCAAATTTCTTGACTTATTTCTGAATGTGAATGTTCTTTAGAAAAAGGATGCGGCGTTGCTTCTCCCCCGTGTAAAGGTCACGCATTCCAGACGTGGTTATGAGCGAACAGTTGCCGCAAGTGTTTGAAAAGAGCAAGCAGCCCTGCCCCGTGTGAGGATCAAACTCAGGACCTTCAGATGATGAGACTGACACGCTACCAACTACGCCAACGAGGCCAGCTGCGGTGCACAGCCGGAAAGTTTGCCTCATATGGATTTCAGTCGCCCGTTCCCTAATCTTTAGACGCCCTCTGCTGGATGTTGCATTTGCCTTTTGATCTCACCGATACTTTTTTGGTCTGTTTCTGTTGCGAGTCCGTTTTTCAGATCTCACCTAGCACAAGTCTCTCTGGCTGAAGTGGCCTCTCTGCTTCAGCATCGTGCCCTCACTCAGCCATTAAAAACGTCACTCGGACTTCTGACATGCTGACATGAAATGTCAAGAGAGAGTGGCGGAGACGCTTAAGGCAGAGAGAAGATGAAGAGGGGGCGTGGCTGCGAAATGATTGACAGCTGCATGACGCTCTCCATGCAAGGTGTGACCACAGGCTAAAGGACACCTTTCGGCACATCAAGCTCTAAGCACACACCTGGAGGACGTGGGAAATGATCCCGCTACCTCACGCATGCAAAGCGAGCGCTGTACCATGCAAGCTAACCCCCCTCGCTGGAGCTCATGCCTCGGTGTCGCCTAGTGCCGCTTGTTCCCCTCTTACCGGGTGCAGTTCACTGCCCTTCGTCTGCAAGGCAGTCTTGTAATTGCGGCTTTCTTGACTTATTGATGAAGGTCTGACTGGACGAGCGAATGACGCCTCTCCCCCGTCCTCAAGCTCGCTGACAGAATAAAATAGAAAGTGCTGCCGTGGCTCATTGGTTTAGGGGTATGATTCTTGCTTAGGGTGTGGGAGGTCCCGGGTTCAATTCCCAGCTGAGCCCTTGTGTGCTCTTTTTGTCCTCGTCCACAAGACTGGGAACTGATATCCACATCACCTTGCAGCATCTGCTTATGGCAAACGATGGAATGTGACTAATGACTGAACGAGCCTGGTGAATACTCATCACGTGGCACAATGAGAGCGTGCAGTCAGCTGTCCAAGGCAGCAACCTCATTGCTCGTTCAAAAGAACACGTACTGAAAACTCATCACCACTATGTCGTAAATGAGCACCGCGATCGCTTGTTGTCAGGCGTCCTTACTTGGGAAATGCAGAAGCAAAAACTGCCCTCTCTCAGCCACCGAAACGTGTGCGGCTCGCCTTGCACTCTCTGCGCCTCGCATATTTATGGAGCTGTCTGCTCTTCTTTCTGTTGAAGTACGCAAGTTACGGGGCGTACTGCAGACTATGATGTGCTCAATGACAGCTTTCAAGATTTGAAAACTATGAGCTTGAGGGCTCAAGTCGAACGAATGTGGTTGTTATGCAATTGATGATCAAACGCACATATTCTAACGATTCGTGAGAGTATGTTCTAAAGGTCCCTGGCTCGATCCCGGGTTTCGGCATTTTGTTTCATCGCTCCCTTTGTTCCTCTCTCCAGCGCCCCCTGCCTAAAATGACGCGTCCCTTTCTCAGCCCGAAACGCAAGCGATACACCAGCAACAAACCCTACAGGTTTCCGTAGTGTAGTGGTTATCACGTTTGCCTAACATGTGAAAGGTCCCAGGTTCGAGACCGGGTGAAAACAGCCCCTTCTTGCACGCTCCTGCACTTCACAGAGGTCTTGAACCACCAGTCATTTGTTCCCAATGTATTTCCGGTGCCTTCATGCACTCTTGTACCAAACGCACGTTCCTTCTGTATGCGGAGCCGATCATTTGCAATTGGGCTGTGCCGACAGATCAGGACGAGCTCTGTCGGCTCAAAAGCAGCGCAGGACCTGCAAGAACAACAGAAAGATTAGCATCCAGTGGGGGCTTCTTAGTGAGCCCAAGATCTCATCAAGAATCGGCTCCAGCAACAGGGCTGGACGCATTGTTCCATACTCCGACCACTCTCGGTGTAAACAAGTCCCTCCTGGTCTCTGCTTGAATTGCACTTTCCTGCGTTTGCTTTGGTGTAACTGGCTTCCCCTGCATGGGCGAATGTGAAGAAGATCCTTAGTAAGTCATTGAAGAAACCCGAGAAGAGGTCGGAGTGGTCCCTGTCGTTCATCAACGATCCAGTCAGGCAGTACTCCTCTGTAAAGCGCCGTTCGTTCACATCAATTGGCTTTTTTTTGCCTTCATTCGTGCAAGTAGTAAAAGCAGACGCCCCTATTCTGCCGTGACCCGGATTCGAACCGGGGTTGTTGCGGCCACAACGCAAAGTACTGACCACTATACGATCACGGCGAGTTACCGATACACACATGGCAGGGCGGAAAAGGCTGTGCTCTCTTCGTGTGACATAATTCGGGAAAGTCCTGACGTTGCATTTCAACTGAGCCCCAGTATACATCGACCCTTCGACACTCTGAGTGACAACTCTCTTGCGTGTTTTCTCATATTTATGTAGTTTGCTTGCATGATGCCCGGAACAACAGGGTTGTGCACTCCCATATGGTCTAGCGGTTAGGATTCCTGGTTTTCACCCAGGCGGCCCGGGTTCGACTCCCGGTATGGGAACGTGTCAATTTTGCCTCCTGCTTTCCAAAAGATCAGCACTGTGTACGAAGGAGCCGCATTAAAACTACTCAACGTGCAAAACGTGCGAGAAGAGGGGGCGCTTGTTTCCAGCCGAAACTTCTCGCGTGTGAGACGAGCTGACCATCGCTGCAGGAGGTGGGAGGGTCACTCTGGTAGACAGGGCTGACCTTCGGCAATAGGATTTATACTCTCCAAGATGATATTTGCACTTTCTGGAGAGGCGATTTTCTCCACTTCAGTAGCCCGATTTCGTCGATTGCGTGGAGAGGGCTGTAGAATGTGACGCCGCCTTTCCTGCTCCGTCCATGACAGGCGTGCTGGTCTCTGGAGAGAGAGCACGGTCTATCAGCGCACTCCAATAAAGGCACTGGAAGCAGCTGAATCGCATTGGCGAAGCTCAGCGCTGGGCCGCTGAGCACATCTTACCACAGTTTCCGTAGTGTAGTGGTTATCACGTTCGCCTCACACGCGAAAAGTCCCCGGGTGGAAACAGACTTCTTTTGTCGCCACGCACAAAAGGGGATTGGGGATTCACCTAGCGCTGTGATCGAACAGACCCACTCACCTCTTAGTGTGGCGGGATCTGCACAGTGCATGTCGCAGCGCATCCTTCTTTCACTTCAATGCACGTCCTGATGTACCCCGGTCTCGCGCGTGACAGGTGGAGACAGGTGACAGGTCCGCGTGACAGGTCCTATACTAACGAGGAAGACATCGCTCTCTCCGACCCCCGGCATCGTGGCCCGACCCACCGTGCTGGAAGCCGACTCGTGCTGTGATTCCTTTACGGAGCAGAAATGACAACCGAGGAGCCGAGAGATCATTTCAGCATTTCGCGTCTGAACGGAAAACACAAACGACCAACTCGGAATGACTTCCTTTGACGCTTATCAAAGCGTTCTTTGTGCATCGAACAGACCCACTCACCTCTTAGTGTGGCGGGATCTGCACAGTGCATGTCGCAGCGCTCCCTGCTTTCACTTCAATGTGCTTCCTGATGTCGAGTCGTGTGCCGTGCGGAGGCTCTGAAAGCGAGAGCAATGAAAAGGTGCACGACGCTGTGTTAGAAAATAGAGAAGTGAAAGGCAGTTCTTTCTCTAAGGAGGTAAAAGAAAAGCTACTCCTCGTCGGAGAAATCGAACCCCGGTCTCCTGCATGACAGGCGGGGATATTTGCCACTATACTAACGAGGAAGACATCGCACGTTCCGACCCCCGGCATCGTGTCCCGACCCAGCGTGCTGGAAGGCGACGCGTGCTGTGATTCCTTTACGGAGCAGAAATGACAACCGAGGAGCCGAGAGATCATTTCAGCATTTCGCGTCTGAACGGAAAACACAAACGACCAACTCGGAATGACTTGCCTTTGACGCTTTTCAAAGCGTTCTTTGTGCACGACGACTGCGCCGCCTAGCAGATACAAATGGGTTGTACAACTTTGAAGTAGCAAATGGAAGAGGGCTAAGCCCCCTCTCTTTTAGCCCAGGTTCGATCTGTCTCCCAGACTCACCAGGTGCACGCACACACACACACCCGTGCCGTTGAAGTGCTCTGCTTCATTTCTAAGGGCAACTCAACATTCACTCCTACCCCGAGTGCAGAAAAGACAGCGTCTGCAGCAACAGCAGCTCAGGTCTCTGCCCATCTCCTCTGCTCTGCGCCTCCTGCGGAGTGGAGTCCTGCCTGGAGCTGTGTTTGCAGGCGGCGGCTCCCCGCGCCCTGTCTGTGCGTCGTGAAATTAATTAATAACGTTAATAAATTTATAAAGTAAAGTTATAAATTAGAAATTAATAACGATATAATTATATTCATGTACCGCAACACAAGAATAGTACACACTGTACATTGTCTGTCGATAATGTTTCTGTAGTGCTTTTTCAGCACTCAGCATGTGACTGTGCTGGTGGTGCTGTGGGTTAGGTTCCTGACTTCCATGTCACACGGTCTATGATTGAATCCCATAGAACTATGACTTCATTATTTAACAAACATTTCTTTGAAAAAATGAAACGTTTCCCTTGGTCAGAGATTAAATAAAACCTCACTTTTTTTGAGGTTTTACTGTGCAGAGTGAGGTTTTACCTCACTTTTTTTGAGCAGAAGGTTTACTGTGACCTGAGAAGGGCCGGCATCCAATCACGGTGGTACACACACACGCTCTCACTCATCTGAGCTACACGGCTACCAAGATGATCTCGGGTGCGCCGAGCTGGTACGGAACATATTGAACTGATCGACGGCGAATTGTCTCTCAGACAGGCTTTTCACCTCTTAGCTCCCTGACTGACAGTGATCAGCTAGGTAGTGAAACAGTCAGCTGCTTCTAAGCCTTAAACAGCTGCATCTCGGCGCTTCCACGGAGAGATGATTTGAAAGCCGAACATCGCCCATTGGGAACACCTTACTATCACTAGTTTAAGAGACTCTTAAGGTCTTGCAGAGGTGCCTGTCTAATAGCATGCGCTTTGCAAGCTATAGGTGTTTAGGCTGAGGCAGAATGCCTGTTAACAAAATGTTTTTCTAAAGGTGTGTCTAAGTGGCTGCAAAAGGACAACACTCCTGGGGCGCCGTGGCTCAGCTCCTGCACTTGATTATAATGCCGTTACGTGTCGAAGCAGTAATTTACGTCATCCTACCACTGCAACACGGGGAATAGAGAGAAATGAGCACACGCTACGAATCGTCTCAATCACTCCCTAGAGTCGTAAGGCGCATTGAAGGGTGCACCCCCATCATTAATCGTTGCGCCTCTGTGAAAGGAAAGCTCTTGGGCAGTCTTTGAAACAGCTCGGATGAAACACTTGATTGCTTCCATGTGCATCTGGAGCCCACTTCTTATTTTCACTTCACGCCGCCCAAAGCATTTCTAAAACAGGAGATTCGCGTTTGGGAATGCGCCCTGCCCTACAAATAAAACAGGTCTACGGCTCTGAAACCTGCTCCACGGAAAACAGCTCTGTTGCGCTTTTGATCAAAGGGAGATTCGCTGTTCTTACTTTTTGATGACATAACACCCAAAGGGGCTTCTTTGGAGCTGGATTCCAACCAGCATCCTTAAGTTTCTTGGCGGTATCCTTTACAGTCCTCTGTTCGGTCGACAAGGGACTGAAGGGGGCAGCTTTCCTCACACATACAGTGCAATGTACTGTAGTGTTCCCCTTCATTGAATTCGCAGTTCTGCATCAGACCTCTAACTCGTTTCCTTAGCTTGGATTTAAGTCACGAAGCAGGCTTCTACTGTATAAACTTCTAGAGGAATCACAAACTATTTGAGAGGCCACCATCCCAGGGGGACCTGACAAAGTCTATCCCTAAACACCTAGCGCAGTCTCTCGAGAGACTGTCAAAAATCGCTTTCTCTGTTTGCGTTGCAAGTAAGTGAAAACGCGGTCTCAAACCAGAGCTACTTGGCAGCAGCGGCACGTAAATACCGTTACTGTTACTGCTCGATACCGACGTTAGCCTACTATACCATGTTCAGCCACCGCTAGAAAATGTACGGCTCTAGAACCAGAGCAAACGACAGAAGGGCCAACGCCGAACAGGCACACGTGTCAGACATGGAGCGCGACGAGGATGGGATTCGAACCCATGCGTGAAGAGCACAATGGATTAGCAGTCCATTGCCTTAAACACTCGGCCACCTCGTCGACGACACTGGGCTGTCCAGACATGGGTTGGCGCACTCCAGATGATCTTTTTCTTTTTTTTCCCTCATACTCGAGGGTCATTTTCCTGTTCCACATGCGATTTCAACATTTTCCTTGGGAGATGTCAAGCCAGCAAGCCACTGCTGTGGTTCAGTGGCCAGTGTGGAGTTCAGTGGCCCTGTTGTACACAGAAAGCACATTGAGCTCCTTGGACATGAAAAGTTCCAGATAAAAGCCATTTGTCACCCTTTCTCTTGGTGTTGATGTTGCTATTGTATGTAAAGGTGGCAACTTGCTCAGCGAGCAGGCGGAGCACACACCGAATGCAGATGTGTCTGAGTGGTGTGTCCAAGTGGCTGCAAAAGGACAGCCCTCCCGGGACGCCGTGGCTTAGTTGCTTAAGGCGCCTGTCTAGTAAACAGGCGACCCTGGCTCCGATTCCCAGCGGTGCCTTTTTTGTTCTGTCTTCTCGAACAGAACTGGTCATTATGGACAACTGCCTACGGCTAGACTTAATTAAATGCAAGCATTCATTTCCTGTCATGAACGACTTGTTTTTCTTAAAATGGATGCAACTTGCAAAACATGAAATACAAACCTTGCTAATCAGCGCTAGCGGCTGGCAAAAAAAAAAGAAGTCAGCAATGTTTTTTTTCTTTAACCTTAACCCTGCTAACGGAGACGAGTTAATCGACCGAGTCTATGCAGCTTAAACGGTGCGGAAGTCGGGTTCTTAGCTGAAAGGGTGGTAAATCACGCTCACCCCAGTCCTTAATCTTTTAAAGAGGATACAAAATTGAACCTAGTCGCCACATCACATACATCCTGTTCAATGATAAAAAGGTAACATCTATCCTCGCTCCAGAGTAAATCTCACGTTGAGGGCATATTTTTTTTCACTTAAACCGTGAGTCGGGCTCGGCTGCACAGAGGACAGAGCAGAGCAATGAGGTCACGGGGACAGGGGAGTCACACGCTGGCGGTTTGAATACGCGGAAGATCACTGAGGGATCCACAGTATATGGACCCTCTGTGCGCCATCAGTCCGCACTCCGGACTCTGAATCCTTTCCCCGGAGTAAATCTGTTACATTGAAAGAATGCTTCTCGCAGGTTAAAAGAGGGACCCTTGTTAATTGGAGAAATCAATGATTTCGAATGAATTCTGTATGCTTTAAAATACAGCTATACACAGAAAACATGCAGGACACTGGTCATGATGTTTCCCGAGCCGAAACACTCTTTTCAAATTGTCAAAGGTTTGCTTTGCGAACGCTGCAGGACATCGCACAATCTCTTTTGAACGGGGACAAACGATTTCTTAGGGGGCGCAGTAAGTACAGACGTTTAAAAAGCTCCACTCATGCCGACGATGCAGCATGAAGAAGCGCAACCTAACGTTTGACAGACAAAAGCCGGGCGCCGCTACAAGCAATACGAAACCAAACTGACAGCACACGGCGTTTCGCGCTGACTCAAAAGTGATCTCGACAGACGCTGTTCTCTGCATAACGCTGAAAGAGCTAAAGAGCGTTTCTGTTGAGACGTAACAAGCTCTTTCTTTCTACCATGATGTCACCATGACAAAATCTGTCTTTAAACACCTTGCTCAGTCTCTGACGAGACTGTCAAAAATTGCTTTCGCCGATTGTATTGCAAACCGGTGGAAGCGGGGTATTGGGAAAAGTTTTCAACTAGCAATAATCGCGCCTCGGCTAAACCTCACAGGCTACGATACTGCCACTGCGCAAAGCTGACGGTTGCCAGGCAACCGCGGGGATCCTATGGAAATCGTTATCGATCGTCTCATGGCATGTCGTTGCTGTAACGCTTCATATTTGTCGTCTTCTTCTTCTAGCTTGAGGTTTTGAAGAATTTCATGACAGACAAGGGCTCCGTCGGGAACAAAGGGCGTTGTGAGAAAACCGTTGCTTATTTTCAGCAGCAGAAATACAACCCTTTAAATACAAGATTACAGAACAATGACGAAGGGCATGCCGGGAGGAACTCATGCACTACAGAGGAAAGGGGGCGGGCACGTACAGTTCACATTCAAGCCACAAGTACTCTTCTCGGATGTTGCACAAACAAATCCTAACGTCATGAAAGCGTGATGCAATTTCTGTGGCTACATTTGTTGCACGTCATGCACAGTAAGAGTGTTTCTAACACCAAATAAAAAGTCAACAATTAGCGAACACGCCTTCTCCTCAGTTAACCCACTGAAACCCTTGCTGTTAACAGTTCTTTACTGCGTGCTTTACGAGCACCTACATATCATGTCGGTTCTTTCAGCTTTATTCATTAGGTTTTCAAAGGCATAAGTAGAGCACCAGAGGTGCGAACGCAAAATGTGTGGTTATCTGAAGAATTGATTTCCATGGCAGCGGGGCCAAGCGATTTAGCATTTCTATAGTACCAGGAAAGGAGAAGCGACACTTCGCCTTTGCCGCGCAGGCACAAGGCGACGTGCGGCAGACGCCGTAGTCGGCAGGATTCGAACCTGCGCAGGGAGTCCCCAACGGATTTCGAGTCCATCGCCTTAACCACTCGGCCACGACTACAGCGAGCTCGCCGCCGCCGCATTCCTCCTATAATCTAACACGGAGTGCGAGGTGGCTGCGGAAACTTTTTCAAAGTCGCTCTCCGTTAAAAAAAATAAATACCTTTCACAAAATACGTGCCGGCAGACAGACACGCCTCAGAGGGTTTAAGGCTGGCTTCACGTTCAAATGCTAAAGTCTCCCCGTCCGGATGTCAAAATGCAACTTTGGCAGACAGAAAAAACATCAACAAACCACAAATGTGGACAAGGATTTTACAAGCTGCACCACACTGCACTTTCAAAAGCATTTACATTCCTATTAGACGCAGGAATTTCCTTTGATTTGCGCGCTTACGAACGCCATGGAAAACGAAACAAAACAAAAGCCCTCAGCTCCTGCACTTGATTATAATGCCATTACGTGTCGAAGCAGTAATTTACGTCATCCTACCACTGCAACACGGGGAATAGAGGGAAATGAGCACACGCTACGAATCGTCTCAATCACTCCCTAGAGTCGTTAGGCGCATTGAAGGGTGCACCCCCATCATTAATCGTTGCGCCTCTGTGAAAGGAAAGCTCTTGGGCAGTCTTTGAAACAGCTCGGATGAAACACTTGATTGCTTCCATGTGCACCTGGAGCCCATTTCTTATTTTCACTTCACGCCGCCCAAAGCATTTCTAAAACAGGAGATTCGCGTTTGGGAATGCGCCCTGCCCTACAAATAAAACAGGTCTACGGGTCTGAAACCTGCTCCACGGAAAACAGTTCTGTTGCGCTTTTGATCAACGGGAGATTCGCTGTTCTTACTTTTTGATGACATAACACCCAAAGGGGCTTCGTTGGAGCTGGATTCCAACCAGCATCCTAAAGTTTCTTGGCGGTATCCTTTACAGTCCTCTGTTCGGTCGACAAGGGACAGAAGGGGGCAGCTTTCCTCACACATACAGTGCAATGTACTGTAGTGTTCCCGTTCATCGAATTCGCAGTTCTGCATCAGACCTCTAACTCGTTTCCTTAGCTTGGATTTAAGCCACGAAGCAGGCTTCTACTGTATAAACGTCTAGGGGAATCACAAACTATTTGAGAGGCCATCATCCCAGGGGGAACTGACAAAGTCTATCCCTAAACACCTAGCGCAGTCTCTCGAGAGACTGTCAAAAATCGCTTTCTCCGTTTGCGTTGCAAGTAAGTGAAAACGCGGTCTCAACCCAGAGCCACTTGGCAGCAGCGGCACGTAAATACTGTCACTGCTCGATACCAACGTTAGCCTACTATACCATGTTCAGCCACCGCTAGAAAATGTACGGCTCTACAACCAGAGCAAACGACAGGATGGCCAACGTCAAACGTGTCAGACATGGAGAGCGACGAGAAAGGGATTCGAACCAATGCGTGCAGAGCACAATGGATCAGCAGTCCATCGCCTTAACCACTCGGCCACCTGAAAACCGTCTTTAAACCGTTCCGTCTTCAGGGTGAGGGGGGCGCTCACCCTGAGGTCTGTGCGGGTCCCAATGCCCCAGCATAGTGACGGAGACGCTGTGTTGTAAAAGGGCGCTGTCTTTTGGATGAGATGTAAAACCGAGGTCTCAGTGCTCTGTGGTCATTTAAAATGACCACCAAAACCTTTGACAAATGCTCTTGGTAATTGATGGTCTTCAATAATGCTTCTCCTTTAGGTACATTTTAAATCAGCTGAAAAATGCTGTGAAATGGGGGGGCACTTCAGGCCAGTGTAGGATTTGGGTTACAAGAACCATGAAACTGCACGAGAAAGCCCGTACACTGAATTACACGGCTTTCTATTCAAAGGAGGACAAAAGAAATTCCCTGAGTTTAATTTTTTGCAGCACAGAGAGGAGCACTGTCTTGAGGCCGGTTAGCTCAGTTGGTTAGAGCGTGGTGCTAATAACGCCAAGGTCGCGGGTTTGAGCCCTGTACGGTCCAGGTCCCTGTTTGTAAAACAGGCAAATGATTATCTCAGGGGCCCATTCCTCATTCTCAAGACACATGTATGCAGTATGTACACCGTGCATTGAGCAATAGGGACTGAATACACCAAAGGTAAGGTTAGAAGTCATTCTGAGGTGCCACATCTGAGGGATACAGCTAGGCATCCGAAATGGAGGGTTTGAGACCCTTCAGGAGTACTGCATCCTTTGAGACCGACCCGTGCATGTTAAACAAATGATCATTTCTTTCGGCATTAGGGACTAAATATACTAAACATATGATGCTAAAATGTTATTTTCACATATATTAATGTAATAAATGATTGCTTATGCTTTATAAACAAATCTAATTAAAATAAAAGCTTAAGTTTTGTATTTATCTTGTACCATAGAACATGATTTTCTTTGTATTTGAAGCCCACAAAGTGTCCAAATGATGCACTACATGATATAAGGAAGATTATCACATGCATATCGGTATTATCTTTCTTATGAAAATGCATTCCTTTCATTACCTTTTACTTTTTAAAATGAACTCAAATTGTGTATAATGTAATAATTTAAGTAGAATAGATTCAGGTAGGAAATATAGAGTCATGATGTTTATGGCTGACATCATTTCACATGGGTGAATTTTAAGCTAAGAAATAAAAACATTTACAATGAAGATACCATTGCTTAATTTTAAATGCCTTTAAAAAATAAATACCTCCTGAGAATAATTTGCCACTCCCAGATCCTTGGTAAGGTACTGTTTGAATCCAATCAGGAGAGGAGCATCCAGGGAGTGCTTTCTATAGAGTCCAGCTTGGGCCACTCTCTTCCGGCCTGCTGATACTTTTTAACTACTCAGGGCCTGTAAGGATATAAAACACCGGTTTAAACATTTTATACCTATAAGACAAATTAGAATTTTAGTAAAAAATAGATACATCTGAAAAATAAAAAGTCTTACTGCTGATAGAGTTCTTCAGAGCTCACATCTTCCCCTTCCTTATCCGCTTCTGTTTCAGTTTCTAGAGCAGCCTCTGGCATCTCTTCCTCCTGGACAGCGGCCTCTTGCTCAGGGCCGCTGGAATGCAGGTAGATTCTTTTCAACATGCTTTTACATAATATGTTGTAACAATGATTTCAAAAAGAAACTACAGAAGCCTTACAGATTAAAAATATCTCACCTTGCCAATGTGTCTTCAGGCTTCCCATGTACAAAAAGGCCCAAGGACTCTAGCAGTCTTACAACCACTATCCTGTTTGCCTCACCAGACACGATCTCTATTCTGTGGTAATCCACGATGACCCCGTTCTTCAGGTGATTCATCATGTCCTCCCTCGCCTGTTGAGAGGCCATCCTGATCTTTTCTGCCGTGGCGTGCTTCATACACGCCCTCTTCAAGTGAGCAGGAAGCTGATCAAGAGTATTCAGGCACATCTTGCACACCAGGGGAATCCTCGCGGGTTTCCTTTGAAAATAAATAATACCATCTGTGTATAGAAACAAGCTAAGACTGATTTCTTAAATTATCCTTAATTTTCTCTCTCATAGTTTGAGCATAATGATTTTATTGCATTTATATAAGAATTGCTCATTGCTCCTAAATAAATAATGGTTTCATAAAAAAGTGAACACTTACTTGGTCTCAGTCACAGACTTTCCAATAGAAGC